>NC_083578.1:6353959-6413959 GCF_027579695.1 Neoarius graeffei
TACATCTCTAATGCTCTTCTTGTCGCTTCTATTTTAAACATTTTCGCACACTAGCAAAAAAAAAATCCTTTCTGCTGAATTAAATTTAATAGTTTGATTGCAATAATGAAATATTAGCTAATAACTAGCTATTTGTACTCGTCATGGTAACACTCAAACACGCTGACTTGGTAGCAGAAGGTGTGATTAAACTGTCCAATCACTGTGACTTGAGTATACGTCTGTTGTCATAGCAACAATGTCGCTAAGTCACTCTCTTTTTGACGTTCGGATTGAAAACATTTCCGTGCACTGTACTGTATCACTTTAATTAAGCATGTGTATTGACACATAACTGTCATTTGTAGTTGTTGCCATGGCAACATTCCAACATGGAGGCATAAGTAAATTGACCAATAATTGTGATGTTGTAGCTACACTCGACTAGCTATATTAATGTCAATATATGTTTAAATATATTCCCGTGATGTTTGAATGAGATTTTTGTCCACCATGTTACTCTGGTGAATTAAAATTATGGGACTGATTTAAAAAAAAAAAAAGCCTTTCAATTTTTTTTTCAAATGTAGCCTACCTAGGTGGCATCTGTCCAATCATATCGCAACATTAGCCACAGTTTATCATCCACAATTACAATACTGTGCACTGTGAAAATGACGATGCATTATGTAAATAAGCTGTCTTTAAATTACCCACAATTCTCTGCAAATTTCTATTTTTGAAGTTGTGGCAGCAGGGGCGTGGCCAAGCATCAGTTCGTGAATGGAGGGTGGGGTCGGGGAAGGTGAGTGGCCAAGTCGTTACACCTGTTGTCAATTAATGTGTGTGTGTGTGTGTGTGTGTGTTGCAGTGATGGTGGAGCATATAAGGAGGGGGAGAGCAGAGAAGAGGGCCCCAGGACCAGAACACAAGTGTATGTGTGTACGTACATGTGTCCTAGAGTGAGCAAGTGAAGCTGAAAAGCTTAAATAAACGTGTGTGTAAACATTATCTCCCGCCTGCTGTACTTTTATACTCCACCCACATCAGGGGTGTTACAGTGGTGCCGAAACCTGGGAGTACGAAAGGGAGCCAGCCCCATAGAGTCCTTGCCATTCAAGGACCTCATCCATGCCCGTGCTACTGCTCAGCAGAACCAGCATCAAGTGCTGACCACCCTCCGGAAGGAGCAGGAACAACACTTCAAAGCCTTGGTGCTGGCCCAAGAGGAAGATCGCCAGGCGTTCTTGCACCTGCTCGCGTTGGCGGGGTCTTCGACCGCCACCGCAGCGGACCCTCCCCACCTCACCCTTACGAAGATGGGCCTGCATGATGATCCAGAAGCCTTCCTAATGCTCTTTGGGCAAGTGGCCAAAGCACGGGCGTGGCCGGTCAAGCAGTGCACAGCGTGCCTACTTATGCTGTTAACTGGCAAGGTGCAGCTCGCCGTGCAGCAGCTCCCCGCTGACAGCCGGCTTATATACAGTGCTCAGCATAAATGAGTGCACCCCCTTTGAAAAGTAACATTTTAAACAATTATCTCAATGAACACAAACAATTTCCAAAATGTTGACAAGACAAAGTTTAATATAACATCTGTTTAACTTATAACGTGAAAGTAAGGTTAATAATATCACTTAGATTACACATTTTTTCAGTTTTACTCAAATTAGGGTGGTGCAAAAATGAGTACACCCCACAACAAAAACTACTACATCTAGTACTTTGTATGGCCTCCATGATTTTTTAATGACAGCACCAAGTCTTCTAGGCATGGAATGAACAAGTTGGCGACATTTTGCAACATCAATCTTTTTCCATTCTTCAACAACGACCTCTTTTAGTGACTGGATGCTGGATGGAGAGGGATGCTCAACTCGTCTCTTCAGAATTCCCCATAGGTGTTCGATTGGGTTCAGATCAGGAGACGTACTTGGCCACTGAATCACTTTCACCCTGTTCTTCTTCAGAAATCCAACAGTGGCCTTAGATGTGTGTTTAGTCATGTTGGAAAAGTGCACAACGACCAAGGGCACGGAGTGATGGTAGCATCTTCTCTTTCAGTATAGAGCAATACGTCTGTGAATTCATGATGCCATCAATGAAATGCAGCTCCCCGACACCAGCAGCACTCATGCAGCCCCACATAAGGACACTGCCACCACCATGTTTCACTGTAGGCACCATGCAGTTTATGCAGAGATTGCATAAACATGCAGAGACTGCCCCCAATAGAGCATTAGTGTATCATATACCAGTAAGTGTGCAAGGAGATAATATAACGCATTGGTGGATTCTGGCTGTAATCAGACCTCAATCCACCAAAGCCTGGTGCAAGGTGACGCATTGGGCAGAGTACAAGTGGTGAAGGTTCTGTGTGTGCATGGGGATGTTCACAACTACCTATTAATGTCCGTCCACATTCTATCTCAGGGAGAAAAGCATAGAATAAAGGTGGCGGTTAATCCTCATCTCACCCACTCGGTGATTTTGGGGACTGATTGGCCAGGGTTTAAAGAACTGATGGAACACATAGTAAGAGGTGGGCCCTACATTAGTACATCACAGGAAGATCCTGGTGTGGCATTGACTGGGGAAGCTATCACAGAGGAGTAGGAGTGAGTGAGGAGCAGCTCACCCCTCCTCCCTCTCTCGGGGATTCCCTTGAGGATTTCCTGTTGGAGCAGTCGTGAGACGAGACTCTGCATCATATGTTTGACCAAGTGAGAGTAATCAATGGTCAAACTCTCCAGCCGAGCGTGACACCGGCCTTCCCATATTTCGCTATTTTTAAGGACAGATTGTAACAACTGATGTAGGACACTCAAACCGGTGAACAGATAACCCAGTTGTTATCCCAAAGAGCTGTAGGGAACTCGTTTTCCATGCAGCTCATTTTAATCCCATGGCCAGACACTTGGGGCAGGATAAAACACTAGTCCGTATAATGGCCAGGTGGCCCCTTCCCAGGTTCTATTGGCCAGGGATTCATGGGGATGTCCATCAGTGGTGTGCGGCGTGCCACGAATGCCAATTAGTAAGTCTCACAGCCACTGCAAAAGCGCCTTTGCACCCTCTCCCTCTAATCAAGACCCCTTTTGAGAGAATTGGTATGGATCTCGTCTAGCCATTAGATTGGTCAGCACAGGGATATCGCTTTATTTTAGTTCTGGTGGAGTATGCAATGCGATATCCAGAAGCGGTGCCTCTCCACAATATCACAGCACACAGTATTGTGGAAGCGCTCTTCCGTATTATCTCCCAGGTCAGGATTCCGAAGGAAATCCTGACAGACCAAGGCAATACATTTATGTCACGCACACTGCGCCAACTGTATGGGTTACTGGGAATTAAGTCTATCTGCACCAGTGTCTATCACCCACAAATGGATGGCTTAGTGGAATGATTTAATCAGACACTCAAAAACTTAATTCGGAAATTTGTGAGGATGCACGTAATTGGGATAAATGGCTCGACCCCCTGTTATTTGCAGTACAAGAGGTCCTGCAAGCCTCCAAAGGTTTTCACCATTTGAGTTATTATATGGGCGTAAGCCACGTGGTATTTTGGACATGCTACAAGAAAATTGGGAGGAGCAACCTTCACCTAGCAAGAATGAAATTCAGTACATTCTCGGCCTATGTGCAAAACTCCACACCCTCATGCACTTAACCCAGGAGAATTTATGCAGGCACAAGACCGTCAAGTCCAGCTGTACGACAGGGGCACGTGCTTTAGAGAGTTCACACCGGGAGACAAGGTACTCGTATTATTGCCCACGTCAAGCTCCAAATTAATTGTCAAGTGGCAAGGGCCCTTCAAGGTCACACAGCGAGTCGGAGACATCGACTATGAGGTGTGGCGAATGGATGGGGCAGGGCATTGCAAATCTACCACCTCAACCTGTTACAATGTTGGAACGAGGGGGTCCCCGTGGCATTGGCATCAGTAGTTCCAGAGAAGGCGGAGCTGGGGCCGGAGGTAAAAAAGGTAACATCTCAAGCCACTCTGGTCCCTTGTGAAGACCACCTCTCACCGGTATAACTCACGGAGGTGGCCAAGTTGCAGAAGGAATTTTCCGACATGCTCTCGCCCCTTCCTGGGCACACCCACCTCATAGAACACCGCACTTAGACACCCCCAGGGGTGGTGGTGCATAGCCACCCTTACTGCATGCCTGAACACAAAAAAAAGGTGGTTCGGGATGAACTCAAGGCCATGCTCGAAATGGGCATAATCGAGGAGTCCCACAGTGACTGCAGCAGCCCGGTGATCCTGGTTCCCAAGACTGATGGGCCGGTCCGGTTCTGTGGGAACTATAGAAAAGTCAACGCGGTGTCTAAATTTGTCGCATACCCAGTGCCTCACATTGATGAGTTGCTCAATCAGTTAGGCACTGCTCACTTTAATTTGACACTGGATCTAATGAAGGGATATTGGCAGAGCCCCTTGACTCCTCTATCCTGAGAGAAAACGGCCTTTTCCACACCGTTTGGGTCACACCAATTTGTCATGCTTCCGTTTGGGTTATTCGGGGCTCCCGCTACATTCTAGTGGCTCATGGACAAGATCCTCCACCCTCACGCCGCCTGCGCAGAAGTGTACCTCAACGACATCATTATTTATAGCAATGATTGGCCGCAGCACCTGGAACACCTTAAGGCCATCCTAGAGTCGCTGAGGCATGCGGGTCTCACAGCTAACCCGAAAAAGCGTGCAATTGGCTGGGTGGAAGTATGGTATCTGGGTTTCCACTTGGGTTATGGGCAGGTGCGTCCCCAAATTAACAAGACTGCAGTGGATGAAGCAGAGCCAACAGGCTTTCACTAAAGTGAAAGCTGCACTGTGTGGGGGGCCACTTTTACACTCCCCTGACTTCTCTCTCCCTTTTATTTTACAGACGAATGCACCGGACAGAGGGCAGGGGGCCGTTTTGTCCCAGACGGTGGAGGGCGAGGAGCGTCCCATGCTGTACATCAGCTGCAAGCTCTCGATGCATGAAAGCAAGTACAGCACCATCGAAAAGGAGTGTCTGGCCATCAAAAGGGTGGTCCTCGCCCTCTGATACTACCTGTTGGGGTGCCCTTTCACCCTCTGCTCAGACCACGCGCTCCTCCAGTGAGTCCACTGCATGAAGGATGCCAACGTGTGGATCACCCGTTGGTATCTTGCCCTCCAGCTGTGCAGGCCGGATGGCTCCTCGGCCTGAGTCGGGCAGTGGGGGTATGTGGCAGCAGGGGCGTGGCCAAGTGTCAGTTTGTGAATGGAGGGCGGGGTCAGGAAAGGTCGTTTCACCTGTTGTCAATTAGTGTGTGTGTGTGTGTGTTTGTTGCAGTGATGGTGGAGCATAAAAGGAGGGGGAGAGCAGAGAAGAGGGCCCCAGGACCAGAACACGACTGTGTGTGTGTGTGTGTGTGTGTGTGTGTGTGTGTGTGTGTGTGTGTGTGTGTGTGTGTGTGTACGTGCGTGTGTCCTAGAGTGACCAAGTGAAGCTGAAAAGCTTAAATAAATGTGTGTGTAAACATTATCTCCCGCCTGCCGTACTTCTGTACTCCACCCACATCAGGGAAACTGTTACAGAAGTGTTTCGCAAAGCCGCATGAAATCTGTTGCTTTAGCATGAAAAGAAGTGGAAGTATAATCAGGACTAATCTTTGTACGATTCTAAAATCAATATGTTAAAAAATAATAATAAAGCGGCAAGAGCATGATAACGGAAAAATGTTGCTGCTCGGTTGAGATCAAGTGAATCATTTCACACACACACACAAACAGGAAATTGGCTGGATATTATCGGCTCTGGACGCCTGCTGTGTGTGTGTGTGTGTGTCACCGTGAGAGTCTAATCCACCAATAAAATGCTTGTAATTTTGTTTTGAATGCTGATGCATTATTATGGGAAGCTGCTTATCATCCTTATCATCATTTGTAGCCGTTTATATTTACCTCAGTCAGACACATTAGTCCATGTTTCTCTCTCATTCGTTTTTGCACCATTAAAGACCAACGGCGACGGTTTGGTCGATGGTTTGCTTGATAACTGCTTTACTATTATTCACTTCACTTCATTTGTACAGAACAAGAAGACACACACCTTCAATAAATATCACCTTTAATAAATAAAAAATGAAATCACTGACAAATCGCCATGGAATAAGAGGAATACAACACTTCGGGATGTGCTGTTATAGGAAAATAATCACCCGAGTGGTAGTAGGACTGACCGTGTTTCATCACACCAACAGATTATTTTAATATAACATCACAACACAAAGTCTGTTATTCTTCACGTGATTAATCCTGCACGAGACTACAGTATTCACTGTACATCACTGGTTGTTTTTGTTTTGTAGACACGGTGTCAGATCAGAGAGCTTTAACTTGAAATGAACTACATATTCACAAAAAATGTTCTTCTGAACGCCAGCGTCTTACCAAGTAAGTCTCCGCTTTCTGCTTCATCTCCTCTGTGAATGCTACGGCAAACCTTGAAAAGAAAGTGAGAGAGAGATGAAACTGCTGAATCATACATTTCCTTTACATCCCTTGCTTTACTCAAACACTAAAAAAAAAATATATGCACGCAAGTCAACAACACTCAATGAGTTAAAACGTGTAAGAATCGAGTTTATGTTTTGTGATGTGAATAATTTAGGATTCATAAAAATGGCTTCAGAATCAAACCAAAAGCCAATGAATCATGATTCATACTGATTCAGAGTCAGCACATCTATTCACAGTTCTAATCAGATGATTTGGATTGATTCACTGACTTAAAGACAACGACTGACACACATCCATGTTATAATAAGAAACGTTTCTCGTCCTAACAACAATACTATCTACTGTATCTTGCTATAACGTGCAACATTTCATGTTAAAATGTGATAAAATATTGTTAGAATATGAATTGTTTCATGTTATCAGGAGATAAGTACAAATATTTATTACACTGTGCTCAATAACAGTAGAATCTCGCCATGAACAAACTCGAGCATGAAGTAGAACCGAATCAAATCATGTAAATGAGCCACATTTCTCAGTTTATCTGTTCACCATACACCGCTTACTCATTCAAACAGGAGTTTTGCACTCAGAAAATAAAGTATATTGTTATACCTTTAGAGGTACAATGGTTTGTCCCTGGATCAGGACCCTCTAAGGTACTTATTTGTACCCTTTATATACTGGTTGGGAACATGTATGTGCCTTTTTTGGCCCTAAAAAGGAACACATAGTTATCTTGAGGTTCAATAATGAGCCCTAGGGGGTACATTAGTGTAGATTGTACCATGGGGGACAGAAATGGACCCCGACTGTAGCCCCATTTCTGACAGTGTACTTTACAGCCTAACAATATAAATCATAATGTTATAATGTAAAACATATTATGTTAATATTTATATTTAGTTGCTGCCAAAAAGCAGCGCTCCTGATGAGTTTATGAGCAAAAGATTCCCAAGGGCACAAAATCATCCTGAATATTATAATAATAATAATTAAAGCCGCTAGCGGTCTTGACGGGCCCTCGCACGTGTGGGTTCGCAACCCAGGACATTCCAGTATGTGTGTATGCATAAATATTCTTATGACTGTGAGTGTGTGTATGAGTGTGCACAGAATTGTATATGTTACATCATCAGACTCACGATATCCAATATTTTGTAAAGTTGCAATATGTGATGTGTGATTGTAATGCAGTTTAATGAGGTGTAGTGTTTTGTTTTCATCACAGTGGGTTACAAGTCACAAGCCTGAAACTCATGTAGTGACACCACATTTTTAGAACATGCCCAGGCGCGTGACTTGTAACAGTGTGTGTGTGTACATGCAGAGTTTTCATATGTCTGCAACAAAATGCATAATGATGGCAGGTCACTAGGACTACGTTCAGACTGCACCCTGAAACGACCCATATCTGATTTTTTTGCCCATATGCGACCTGTATCCGATTTGTTATTGACAATCTGAACGACACAGATCCGATTTTTTTCACATGCGACCCAGGCCGCTTGGATATGTGGCCCTAATTCCGATGCATATCCGTTATTTTCACATGCGACTGCAGTCTGACCGGACAGGTCGCATTCATGCAACCTACACGTCATCAACAAGAGACAAACGTCACTATTCTGCGTTGGCTAATCCCGCCTCTTTGGTGGAAAACAACAACATTTGTACAGTTTTCAGAATTTAAATAGACTTTTATAGAATTGATCAAGCTAATGGTGGATTTGGTAGGGACCTGGATGTTGATCTGTTAGCCTGATTAAATAAAACAGTTTCTATAACTGGTTTATAACTTAAACCATCCTGTATTACAAGATTATAAGATTGTTCTGGAAATTTCCAGTAATTTGACACCTTCGGTCTCATTAGTCTGCTGCCCACATTAATCAGATTATTGTGTGAGTTCCGCCGCCGCCACAAAAACCACATCGCCAGGTCTCGCCTCATCTCCATGCTTTACTTGCAAACTTGAAGAGTGCGCTTTTTTTTTGTTTACGTATTACGTAGATGTGCTTATTACGTGTCAATTTGCGCATGCGGGACACTTTTGAGTCGTTTTCCGTTCATATTGGAGATCGCATACAAGTCTCATATAATTGGTAATGTGAACGGCCTAACAAAAAAATCGGATTTCACAACAAATCGGATATGGGTCATTTCAGGTTGCAGTCTGAACGTAGTGTATTATTTTGTGTGTGTGTGTGTGTGTGTGTGTGTGTGTGTGTGTCAGAGAGAGAGAGAGAGAGAGAGAGAGAGAGAGAAGGTGTGTGTGTGAAAGAGAGAGTGTGCTCATAGATGTTGCATGTGCATGTGAGTGCGTACTTGTGAGAGAGTGTGTGTATGCATAAATATGCATATGACTGTGAGTGTGTGTATGAGTGTGCACAGAATTGTATTTGTTATATCATCAGACTCACGATATCCAATATTTTGTAAAGTTGCAATATGTGATGTGTGATTGTAATGCAGTTTAATGAGGTGTAGTGTTTTGTTTTCACCACAGTGGGTTACAAGTCACAAGCCTGAAACTCATGTTGTGACACCACATTTTGTTTAGGACTTGCCCAGGAGTGTTATGTTTGTAAAGAGATGAAATGAATCAGAATCATATTACAAGATATCAGATTCAACATTCAGCAATATCTTGGCATATGTTATAATATTTCAACATATTACAACATATCAAAAATCCCTCCACAATTCAACTTCAGCAATATCTTGGCATCATGTTTGCCAAATTTGACATGAATCTGATGAACCGTCTAGGAGGAGTACATTAAAAATGACCATGTGTCATCATCACTCCAAATGGTCTTATGACATCATCACTCCAAAGTTCTACCCGTTCATTTCAATGGGAAATGGAAAAAGGGGCGCTATGAAGTCCCTGGGCCATGCTCAGGGCCAAACGTCTGTGGCTGAGTAGCGGTGACAATGACTGATGTGTGTATCAAATTTCATGAGTTTTCGTGCATGGGAAATGCCTCAAATAAGGCCAAATGCGACAGAAAAATAACTTCGAAAAACAATAGGGTCTTTGTACCGTACGGTGCTCGGGCCCTAATAATAATAATAATACAGCACCATGAATGAACCATCGAATTGTGTCGTGTCGTGTTTTCCACCTCAATAAATCACTGCATGGTCTCGTGACAGTGAGACCAATAATGAGAGACGCATCGCAGTTACAATACACATTTATTCCTTTCTTTGATGCCGCATGCCATGCGCCGGAAACACCACCAGCACATTTTCGGCATTATGGTGTGACTCTGCTGGGTGCCTGGTGGACAGTAGTGAACCAGTGCTTTCACTTTACACCACTACTGTAGAGTTACCATCCAATACTATCGACAAAAGAACTAATCAATATCGATCTGCAGTAGGTTTAGATTATCTAACACTAAGGAAAGATGCTCATAATTGTTATTGGACTATACACTAATTATGTTTCAGGCTTGTAGTACTCGAGTCCAGGACTCATGCCCTAATTTTAAGGACTCGTGCCTTGATTTGGACTTGGACTTGTGCATTAACTGCATTCAGACTTATAAACCGAAGACGAGGACTCTGATTTTTTTCTTTTTTTTTTGTAACATGACATAATAACTTGGCATAAAAAATTTATACTGTATCTGCATTAATTTTTGTACTAATTTTGTGCAAGAGAATGCACATTCACCTGTTCATATGTCATGTTCAGGAACAAACTAACATTAATGGTGCTAAAATGCCTGGAGAGACGCCGCTAGGATTGTCCGCTTTGCTTATACAGACTTCTCATGCAGTGGGAAAAAAATGCACTGCTATGTGTTCCATATGTAGAAGAACTATCGAGGAGACGACGGGGACGACCTCGAACTTCAATCATCATTTGGTAAGACTCCACCCAGAGAAGGAAGTGACATGCTATGTTCATTGCTCTGTTGATAGTGGGCGGGGCTTGCTGAGCGATGAACTAGCTAGTGTTAGCCCTCTCTCATGTTATTTGCCCTGTTGATAGTGGGCGGGGCTTGCTGAGTGATCAACAAGCTTTTTATCTGTAGCCTGCTTACTAAAATGGGGCCGTCAAGCAGTAACGTTAGTCCAACACAGTAGCAGAGATGCTTTCACACCAAGGCAGCAACAGACACCGTCACATGGTGCGGACGGAGTCTTGTTCTTGAACTCAACTTGAAATTTTCTTGAATGACTCAGACTTGAACACTGGGGACTCGAGACTGAACTCGGACTCGAGGTTTAGTGACTCGACTACAACATTGATATGTTTACATGAGTGTGCAGAGTAGGAAATCATTCAGGTAAAAAAGCATACCATGGAAAGATACTGTACACTGCCTGCTATGAAAAAAAGCAACATTTTCATCAATATTTTCTGCAAAATGTGTTCGTAAATAATCCCACGTTATTTTTTAAAGGGGTACCAAATATAATATATACAGTTGCTGATGTGACAAAGTAACGTATTCTTAAGTATTCTATCAAATTTATATACTAGAAAACAACGAAATATCTTGGTAATTGTAAATATAATAGTCGGTACGCTAAACGGCACAAGAGTCGCCATTTTTAAAAGACCGTGACGTCAGCGCTACCCACTGCACTAGGAGAGAAGCGTGTAATCATGGCGTCGGGCGCATCAAATGAAAGCAACAGCTCTGTCGAATCATACGAAGAGATCCCGCAAGACACACTGCAAGCAGGCTATGGCTTAGAAGGGTACCAGTTTGAACCTAGGAGAGGTACTCTCGACTCCGGTGATGAAGAAAGAAGAGAAGAAAGCTCGGATGACGGCGAGGATGAGACTGATGCTGACCATGGGCATGGCAAGCGTGGGGCAGAGCGTATGCATGCAGGTGACACGGCGTGGTGCTCGTGCGGAAAATATAACGTGGAGTTGCTCACGAGTTCAGCAGAATTTATTTGCTGCAATGAGATAGGCGCCACCCGTGGACTTGCGAAATCGTCGCAAGAGGCAGAAACAGGTATTTATTATTTATTATTACACCCGAAAGCAACACACTGTGGCATTGTGCAGCCGATCACTTACAATTCATCCTAATTTCCGATTCACACGTGCTAGTCCCAACCTCAATGAGCCAACACAACTGGGCACATACATACGTCATGAGTGTTACGCAGAGAAAATGAACGTGCATTCTGATTGGATAAAATTAATATCATGGCAGGCTGTTCAAACTGCGGAAATAGTTTGCTCGAGCTACTTTCAAAACACTATAACTTTCCAACCTTAGAACAAAATCTTTTGTAAGTATTGAATAAGGTTCGTTAATGTGTGTTTTATTGTTATATTTACTCTCTATATTGCCCTCTGTTCCCCTTTAAAAAGCAAAGTAAAAATAAGTGCTGGATTAAAAACTCATTTATCTTATTGAAATAAAGATACAAATTTCGTTGTCCGGTGGTCAGGTGTTTATGAGATATGTTGCCTTGCACTTACACTCGGGTTCCCTGTGGTGGCATTTGGATGTCGTTCTTACATACGTATGTCATACGGTCGTAAAAACCATCAAAATCAGGTCGATGCTTTACCATATTCTCTTAAGTATGGAGCTCTGCTATAACAACAATTTATCACATTATAATAAGAGAAACAATATATTGTTATCACAAGAAAAGTTTCTTGTTGTAACGTTAAGTTTGTATGTCATAATAACATGAAAATATCTTGTTAAAATGTAAAACACACCTTGTTATAACAAACTTTTCATGGAATAGCGTATTACGTATCTGTTTTTATTTTCTGGCATGGCAGCAATATGCTTCCACAGACTGGTGTGTAAAAAAAATAAATAAATAAAAATTGTGGAAATAATTTAATATGCTAGCAAGGTGATTTGGCTGTAAAAATAGATATATTTTAAATATTCCTTCCCCAAGTCATCCTCATTCACAATTTAACAGTAGGGAGACGCCAGATTGTGAACAAACTTATCAATACACATATTGATCAGCGGATACTAAATTGAATCATATTGTAGAAGATTCGGTTTATATCAAAATTGTTGCCTGAAGAATCAAAATCATAGTATATATTGTGGAAGCCTGAGGTTTAAACTAGGGCTGCGTACCGGTACTGTACCGTGAAAATTGATTCGGTACAGGTCCAAAATACCGGATCATGAAGTACCGGTACTGTACCGATATAAATTTACACCAAGTATATGCTTATTTTGTGACTGAAGATGCAGGGGCGCAGATAGGATTTTTGAACTGGGGGGGACTGAGCTGTCAGCAAATGATTCCATTTTGTGTATATATATATATATATATATATATATATATATATATATATATATATATATATATAAAATGTATGTATATGTGTGTGTGTGTGTGTGTATGTATATATATATATATATATATATATATATATATATATATATATATATATATATATATATACACACACACACACACACACACACACACAACCGTTCAAAAGTTTGGGGTCACTTTGAAATGTCCTTATTTTTGAAAGAAAAGCACTGTTCTTTTCAATGAAGATCACTTTAAACTAATCAGAAATCCACTCTATACATTGCTAATGTGGTAAATGACTATTCTAGCTGCAAATGTCTGGTTTTTGGTGCAATATCTCCATAGGTGTATAGAGGCCCATTTCCAGCAACTCTCACTCCAGTGTTCTAATGGTACAATGTGTTTGCTCATTGCCTCAGAAGGCTAATGGATGATTAGAAAACCCTTGTACAATCATGTTAGCACAGCTGAAAACAGTTTAGCTCTTTAGAGAAGCTATAAAACTGACCTTCCTTTGAGCAGATTGAGTTTCTGAAGCATCACATTTGTGGGGTCGATTAAATGCTCAAAATGGCCAGAAAAATGTCTCGACTATATTTTCTATTCATTTTACAACTTATGGTGGGAAATAAAAGTGTGACTTTTCATGGAAAACACAAAATTGTCTGGGTGACCCCAAACTTTTGAACGGTAGTGTGTATACATGTTATTTCACCTCCCTCACTGCCATCACCAGGAACTACCTGCAGGCCAGGACAATGATAACATTTTAACATAGCCTATGGAAATCCAAAGTTTACACATTATCATCACGCACTGAAATTGCAAAACTGCAAAACTAGTTTTAAAACCGCTAAGTTCCAACTGTTAACCATAGCGAGAGGCTGGGCTACGTGTGTGTGTGTAAAGTGTAAACCAGTGCATCCTGACTTTCTAACTATGCCTGTGTGTTGCGTGAACGGCAGTCAGTCAACAACTCTTCGCAAAGTTTCCTTATGAAACAATATGCTCGCTGAAATTATGGCAGGGAACGCCAGATTAAACATTAAAACTGCCTTCTGAGCGCTGTATCTACAGGCTGCCACCGAAAGAAGGAGGCTACCAGAAAGGCATCTCTACTCCGTACGATTTTACTTTCACTACGACATTATTTTGAACAGACTATCAAAAAATTGCAAGGTGATATGATAAAGTAAGGCACAGTTTACTTACAACCTTTTTTTTTTTTTGAAAAAACGATGCAATCGTTTTCTGCCTTTTGGCACCCTTCATCATGCCGTGTTGGGGTCCTGAACTAGGAGGCGTTGTCCCTGATATGCCTGTCAAACTTGTGGGTAACCATAGCAACCAAGCTCGAGCTCACAACCTGTGCAGTCTGCGCAGTTGCAACTATGTATACACTGCTGTGCACCTCAATAAACCGAATGGTAATTAGCCTTTTGATTTTTCCGTGAGGTTTGCCTTATGCAAAGAAAGACAGCATAGATGTTTTTTCCTCCCTATAAGTGGGGGGGGCCGAACGAGGTGAATTTAAATCTGGGTGGGACGAATCCCCCCCCCCCATCTACACTCGTGTGAAGATGCGTAAATCCTACCACAAAGACGAAAATTTAGCACTGGAAAAGACGCAAAATGCCACGCTGAAACTTGATATCAGAGCCATCTTTGATCTGAGATCCTCTTGCCACAGTCTCACGAGACATTGCGAGAGCTTGGCTGATCCAGCGTTCTGATTGGTCAAAAAGACTCAAAAGCAGGTCAGCCATTTTTCCTTTGCTGGCATTGGTGGCCTTTGTTGCTTTGTGTAATTTTGCCGCATAAGTTAAAGGCCGCGGACTACGCAGAGTGAATTTGTTTGTCATGCCACGTGGGAAGACCAGTAAGTCTGAGATCACGTAACAAAGCTTTCAGGGGGCCAGAACGCAAGTTGTCTCGCTGTGAGACAACTTATGACTTTTTGTCCCAAGTTAACCAAGTGTGAGACTGAGAGGGTGACTGAGAAGTGAGGTAGAAACCTAGTTATGTTCGGTTTTCTTTGAATAAAGATACTGACAAGTTGTCAACAGTTTATTAATGTTTCTGTCATTATTGAAGAAGTTCAGAAGAACACATGTTAATTTGTCAAATTGTTCAGGTACAGGTCCGGACCTGTACCTAATCCTCTGTACTGGTACCTGTACCTGATGCTACAGTACATTTAGGTACGCAGCCCTAGTTTAAACCCTAACTTCTAATGTCAAAAAAATCTTTTAAGGAAGTACAAGGTCAAACATGGAGTGGTTTGTATACAGTAGTTAGGGGTGTGTCCAATTTGCATATTCATTTACTTTCTTGAGAAAAAAAGAAAGGTGTCGGAGCTTCTGAGTATTTTATTTTCATTTCCTTTAGTAACATGTATTAGTAAAACCGCCTGTTAAAATTCTGTGTAGCTATCGCTTTCTTCTCACTTCTGCCTTTAAACCAGGACATGAGTGTCAATTCAGGTGCAAAAACACACACACACACACACACACACACACACACACACACACACACACACACACAGTCATACTTCAGGGTCTTCACACTTCTTCTTTTGCATTTACAGGAAAAGGAAAAAAATCGCTGCTTTTTTCCCCTCAGTGTGTGTGAGAAAAAAGAGAAGTGTCACTTTTCAACCGTTCATTGTCTTCTTTTACATCTCCTCCGTCTTTCTTCTCTGCGATTCTGAAGGGCATGGGATTGATGATGAAGCTGATGTGTATAGATACAGCAGCAGGGGGTTTTCACTAAAAGAAGTGTGCGGCTTTAAAAGTTTCAACATGTTGACTTGCTGAATAAAAACTCCATCACCAGGAAGGAATGATCAGGTCTATTCTTTTTTATAGTCATAGTGTATGGTTAAAGATTCACAAAACAATATACACATAAATACACACGTAAATAAATTCCTCTCACTTGTGTTCGAATCACCCGAAGCCACATCAATCCATTTTATTATTATCCTACACTGTGTACCACAGCACTTAGCTTAGCAACAATCTCATCTCGACTCTTTACTACCTGAACCGTGTGTTTGACATTCAATGAGTTTTATTTGAAAAATAGTACATTGCAAAAAATTGACTTTTTTCCTTAGTGAACTTTAACCATCATGTGGCTGTTTCCAGCATTCAATGCAGTCAGACAAAGTCTGGAGTTTTTTTCCTCAGTAATTTCTCAACATATCTGAGGTAAATATTGGCATTCTGAACAATTTTCTCTAATTTGCACCTTTACTGTGTCTCTTCTTCATATGTGTAAGGCCAAGAAAAAATAATTGTTTGTTTCCAGTTACCCGACCGACCGTTTAAAAAATGCCCCAACCCTAGACTTTTTTGTTAGATGCTAAAAAAAAAAAGTATTTTCGCCGACCAACAATAAGTTTTGAAAAAAAAAATATCTGCATTACAATTTGCATAATATTGTCGATCTGACAAGTGACTAATTCTAAAACGCATATATCGGACAAGAAACACTCATTGATTTCTCACGGCCTCAATCTGACATCATGACCTCTTTCCGGGAAACTCCGGCTTGTGTTGTACACAACGCTAGGCATCATGGCGGCCAACGAAGTGTTCTCGATTACCGTGATCGGTTGCGACCACACGGAAGATTGTAAGACAATAAGTTCATTTTATAAGTTTTCAACTGTAAAAGAACTCTACGAACATTATCATCCTCCACTGGACGAGTCATGCAAACAGTATACACACAGCGCCCAGGCTAACGGCGGTATCGATATCACGATGTTCTTTGTATTCATATTAAACATACAAGTTCACAACATAGTGTTCCTAATAAAGTTAAGGTTCAACATTTGTAGTTATGTTTATAGTTCCTTTAAGCGTCCGAGCACTCCATATTTTATCCATGGGCTCCGAATCCTGTATTCCACAAGCTTCACTGGTTTTCTTAGGCCTGGTTCTGGATGGTTGAGTCACAGAATGACACTTCCCCACTATGTGCCACTGTTTGTCCCACACCTAAAATTTATTTTAAAAAAAAAACCTACCTACCCGGTATTTTGTGTGATAAAAAAAAAAATAAAATAAAAAGACCTACCTACCTACCCTATTTTTTTCAAGATGTAATAGGAAACAAACAATTATTTTTTCTTGGCCTAACATATATAGAGGATATTACACAGTTGTGCGAAGATATGAAGTTTATTTTCGAGTGGTGGATATATATCACAAGTGAAAATATTTTCAACATGAGAAAATAAACTTCATATCTTCACACCACCATGCAATGTTCTTTAAGGACACGTCCAAAAACAAAAAAAAACACAAATATGCAAGTTAATCAAAAGAATTTTAATTTTAAACCGATTCGCCATTTTGACAACGCACGTCCAGTCAGTGGGAAAACACTGGGAGTGACGTCATCAGAGTGAAATATCGGGAATTACTATACATACAGGATTTTTTTTTTAATGGAATAAAAACATGTTCTATTCCCTTCCAGCAGGTTTCATTCATTTGGTTCGATAGCATGCAATATTGTTAGCATGTCACTTACCCTATGTGTATTACTGTATGTCACTTTACCCAATGGAGAATGAGCGTTGAATATGGTTTACGATATTGGATGGTTGTCAAGACAACATGACGTTGCACGTCAAAGACGTAAAACTTCTGCGCTAGCGAGTGACTAGGACAATTTGTAAACAAACAAGGCTGCCAGGTTTGCTTTGTTAAATACGAAAGATTTTGAGAGAATTTTGAAAGAGAAAGAAGCATTGAACACCCGAAAGGAATACGTACATATAATAATAATAATAATAATAATAATAATAATAATAATAATAATAATAATAATAATATTGGTTGGCTTTTTTCATGGTCTATCAGATATATTCCATTCAGCTACTCATCTTCAACTCGTTCAGTATCATGTTAGCTGGATGGAATATATCTGATATACCACTCAATTCCAGCCAATGTTATTTAAATATGCCACTCGGATCCGTGATGTATTTTGTATGAAAAAAAAGAGTTTTTCAACACGAGAAGATAAACTTCATATCTTCAAGCCAAGATGTGAGTTTCTTTTTCATTATATAGATACATTAACAAACAAAAAGTGCCCAAATTTATCAAAACAATTCATTGATTTCCTCATAAGTGACACACAGAGATTTATGTCACGGTTTTGGTTCTCCATGTCCCGGATGGAGCTCGTATGAAAAATACAAGTGCCGTGTTTCCCAGTAAAACACTCGTTTCCATATAATATATATTACCTAGCTACATCATTAGCCTAATTTCCAGTCTCGATCCAGAGTGCTTTGGTGTCCATGTTACCCAGTAGCTTAGCAACAGTGCTATCTTAAAGGATATGGGACATGGATTTTTTCTGGGCATAATTATGTATAAAGGACATAAGAAATGCCATCTAAATCACTGCAGGGCATCAAAAATGTGAAAATCATCACATTATTCAAGTTTTTTTATACATCAGCGTAAAACAAGGATTCATTAATGAGCTAGGTGGTCACGTGACCCGTGATGTCACAAAAACTTTCCAAGGAGCCAGCGCTTGGGAATCTAATGTAAACAGGTTACCGAAATGGACACCATCGACAGTGATATTCCCGATGTTTCACAGAGATGTGAAGTTAGACCCTATCAATTTGAACCAATAGCTGGAAATTCACATGAACATGGATCTTGTCTTTACTCTGACGGGTCAGATGATTCTGAGAGTGAGAGTTCATTCAATCCCCATGAAACTGAAAGCGGTCGGCTCGATAACACTTCCTGGTAAGTTAAAAACAATTCTGCTCAAAGGCTAATGATCTGTTGAAAGAAGTATTATTTTTGTATCATACATTGAAAGTTCATCATAGATCTAGCTAAAGTCCGTTGCAAGCTAGTTTTTTTTTTGCTGATATTTTTTGAGATTGATTGAGATACAATGCTTCCAGAGTCCGAGATGAAAACATTCAAAATGGCGAAACGAGTCAGAATTATGATAATCAATAATTGATACACCCAAAATTATAATACTAATCCTTACCTCGGCTTTCAGATGCTTAGCGCAGAGGTCTTCAACAGGGGGGTCGCAAAATCGCACCGGATCACTCATATCAACAAAAATATTCCTGCCCTGTCCCCTGGCCTCCGTGCAGGGATGCAAACAGCGCGCCTTTCGGCGGATGCCGCCTTTTTCACGGCTGAATCGCGCAGATCCGATTTTTAAAAAAAAATAGCGATATTAACTCATGAAACATGAAGTATAAGGATGAGAAAAAAACAGTTTAAATCGGGAAGCTGCGCACATTTGTGCAGCCTGGCGCAAATGTGCGCAGCTTCCCAATTTAAACTGTTTTTTTTTCTCATCCTTATACTTCCTGTTTCATGTTTCATGAATTAATATCGCTCAGTACCTGAGTATTAATGTTGAAAGAATCCTCAGTGAAATGGTCCGAACACAGTTTGTGGGAAACAGTAGGTGCAAAGCTTTTTCAACAGGTGTTCTGTAAAGTTATCCTACCGCTTGGATTTGTCCTACCAAGCCTACACTGTAAAAAAAGAATAGTTGAGAATACTTGAAATTTCAAGGCAACAGTCTGCATTAAGAATTTTATGTTTTGCCAACGATGTGCCCATGATAATCCAAACTATGATAAAACTGTTATCTTTATTAAGAATTCTTAATTAAGTCAATTTTCAATTCCTCATTCTGCCAACATAGATTTCTCTTTTTGCTGAACAGTGGCATTCACAGTAGTGCAAAAAGGCAATTGAGATTATCAGACTTTTTTGGGGGGCTTTTTTCACCTTTATTTGAATAGGACAGTGTCGAGACAGGAAATGAGCGGGAGAGAGGGACGGGGAGGGATCAGGAAATGACCTCGGGTCGGAATCGAACCCGGGTCCCCGGATTTATGGTATGGCACCTTATCCACCTGAGCCACGACACCATACCCATGACGTGGGTTTTAAAAACTTTATTTCAATATTGAAGTTTTGTAATTGTGTAGAACAATGAAAAAAGGCATGTATAGTTTAATGATAAATTGTGATAACCTCGGGGGCGTCGTGGCTCAGGTGGATAAGGCGCCATACCATAAATCCGGGGACCCGGGTTCGGTTCCGACCCGAGGTCATTTCCCGATCCCTCCCCGTCTCTCTCTCTCCCGCTCATTTCCTGTCTCTACGCTGTCCTATCCAAATAGAGGTGAAAAAAGCCCCAAAAAAATCTAAAAAAAAAAAAAATTGTGATAACCTCAATTGCCTTTTTGTACTACTGTGAATGCCACTGTTCAGCAAAAAGAGAAATCTATGTTGGCAGAATGAGGAATTGAAAATTGACTTAATTAAGAATTCTTAATAAAGATAACAGTTTTATCATAGTTTGGATTATCATGGGCACATCGTTGGCAAAACATAAAATTCTTAATGCAGACGGTTGCCTTGAAATTTCAAGTATTCTCAACTATTTTTTTTTTACAGTGTACTGCGCATGCACGAAGCCTACTGCGCATGCGCAGGTGAGCCCACTTTCGTCAGCTTCGGGTCCTTGGGGAATGCAAAAAAACTTACTCCAGGGCATTTCCCATTGGAATTATTGCAACCATAAGCAGCACAATACACCATGATGTCCAATGTACTTTAAAAACTATAAAAACAATTTTCTTGTCATCCACTTCTCCATTCATCTACCCGCTTGTGCTGTGCCCGAAAGTTTTTGTGACGTATGATCACGTGACAGCGGCTCTTCCGGTTGCAAAAAATGCATATTGGAAGTCGAGCAGAAATGCCATATAATCATCACGAATATAACAATTTTGCTGAATTTAATAGATGATTTTGTGTTTGTTGATGCAATTAATTCATATTTTTAATGGAAAGAAACTGATATAGCGTGCTTTTATGTTTCATGTCCCATATCCTTTAACATTACTTGATTCCCCATGAGACTAATTTGAAAAGGAATAAATTGTGGCTGTTTACAGCATTTAATGCTATGTTCAAATGCTCGGGCTGATAATTGTGTTCATTTTAGTCTAGTTTTACTAATTTAGCAGCAGACCTGAGGGAAATGTTAATATTCTGAATGATTTAGTCGCCACAGTCACTGTGATGTTCCTTCAGAAACATATAAGGATTTGCCAGTTATGTGCTAGCTGGCTACACCATTAGCCTCATTTCCAGTCAGAACAGTCTCTTAATCTCTTTAAAGATTCCTTTATAATTTTAAACTAGAGCCTTTACTAAGGAATCTGAGGAAAATGTTGATATTCTGAATGAATTTGTATAACTTCCACTGTCGCTGTGTATTTCCATTGTTTGTATAACAAACTACCAGCTATACGTCAGCTAGCTAACAGTTTTTAGCATCCTGTTGCTTAGCGACAGTGTTGTCTTCATGCTTAACTACTTGAACCGTGTGTTTAACTTTCCATGAGTTTTATTTGAACCACAATTCCTTTTAAAAAGTCCTTTCTAAATGTAGTTTGGAGTCTTTCCTAAATAATTTAACAACAGATCTGAGGAAAATGTTGATATTCTGAACAATTTTATATAACTTGCACTGTCACTGTGTCTTTCCATTGTCTGTATAACAAACTGTGAGCTATGTGCTAGCTAGCTAATGGTTTTCAGCATCCTTGTGTTGACACTTAAGTACTTAAACCATGTGTCTGACTTTCCAAGAGTTTTATCTGACTAATAATACGTAAAAAAAATTATACTTTTCCTTCAGAGTGGATATTTTACCTCCACATTGCTATAAAAAAGGTTTGATAATTCTGTTATAATTTTAGTCCAGAATTTTTTCTGAGCAATTTACCAACATATCTGAGAGAAATGTTGATATTCTGAATGCGTTTGTCTCATTTCTTCTGTAACTGTGTCTTTCCTTCATGAATATAAAGGACTTGCCAACTATGTGCTAGCTAACTAGCTAGTCCTTTTGGCATCCATGTTACCCAGTTGTTATCGTGACTTTACCTACTTGAACTGCATGTTTGACTGACTATTAATTTCATTTGAATAGCATTACATTGCCAAATGTATTTTTTTCCTCCACACTGGATTTAATATAATAATCAATACTGCCGGGGTGGCACGGTGGTGTAGTGGTTAGCGCTGTCGCCTCACAGCAAGAAGGTCCGGGCTCGAGCCCCGTGGCCGGCGAGGGCCTTTCCATGCGGAGTTTGCATGTTCTCCCCGTGTCTGCGTGGGTTTCCTCCGGGTGCTCCGGTTTCCCCCACAGTCCAAAGACATGCAGGTTAGGTTAACTGGTGACTCTAAATTGACCGTAGGTGTGAATGTGAGTGTGAATGGTTGTCTGTGTCTATGTGTCAGCCCTGTGATGACCTGGCGACTTGTCCAGGGTGAACCCCGCCTTTCACCCGTAGTCAGCTGGGATAGGCTCCAGCTTGCCTGCGACCCTGTAGAACAGGATAAAGCGGCTACAGATAATGAGATGAGATCAATACTGCCTTCAAAAACACATTATTTATTTTAAAGCCTTTGGGGTTTTTTTTACTAATTTATCAACATATCTGAGAGAAATGTTGATATTCTGAATCATTTTCTCTGTCACTGTGTCTTTCCTTCATATAGATATAAAAGAGGTGCCAACTACTAGATAACTAGCGCTACTCGCGTCCATGTAACTCGGTTGCTTAGCAACAGTGTTATCTTGTTTTTCCACAAGAGTCATCTGAATAGCTTAAAAACTGGATATTTGTTTTCTTCACAGTGGACTTTAGCCTCACCTGGCTCTGTGCAGAACGTCCTCCATGACTCTTCGCTTGTGTTCATCTTTCACGTCTTCGTTGATGTCCGTCCCTCCGAAAACCACTCCGAAAGGCATGCTGACACCTGTAGCCATGTTAAAAACAAAACATATCATTCTCCACAAGCTCTTACTGTGAAAAGGAAACAATACTGCTAATGAGTTAAGATGTTAGCATTAGCTTTGTCGCTCCAGCACAGATGTAAAGAAGCTAAAAAGCTACCATTCCACATTTCACAAAGCTAAATTGTTCTACCTTTGTGTATGTGAGTGTGTGAGATCGGTTTGTGGACTTAAAGATCACCTAAGAGCAGTCTTCCTCCTTTAAACAGATGGATCGCCAGCGCTGCATCAAACGGTTCTTGAGCTTGACTCATCAGCAGCGTTACCTCAGAAGCCGAGCTGAACTCTCTGGTGTCCCGAAGCGCACACACATGACCTGCGCTCTCGATATGATCCCTAAAAACACACATTCCACAGTAGAGACACCATCAGCAACACCATCTGTTCCTTGCTAACTATTTCAGGCTACATCCACATGACAACGGCAACGAGATTTTTTTTTAGCGGGTAAAAAAAATATCGCGTCCACATGGGCAACGGATCAGTAAAATATCAGGTACATATGGCAACGCAACGCTTGCTGAAAACGATGCAATACACATGCCACACCTCTACGTGCGCTGTAAGACGGTCCCATCGGAGACACCAGAACAATAGAAGAAGTAGGACGCATGCGCATAAACCCCTTCTTCTACCCGGCGTGAAGCACTCACAGGAACAAACACACAACAACAAGAAGAAGATGGCTGCGACTACGCGAGGAAATCGTGCCTTCTGTGTGTACAAATTAGTTTTATTAGTGTGCATAGTTTTATATAACTTAATTTTCTTATTGTGTGTGAACATTTTGAAAAGCAGTCTTATCCAATAAAAAAAAGAAATTCAAGAAATGGTTCAGCGACTTGTTTATTTAAAAGAATTATTTAAAATTATTTAAAAGCCATTGTTGCTGTTGTTGTTACGAATGATGCGCGCGAGAGTGCTGCTTGTTCTAGTCATGTGGTTGTGACGTCATCGTAAACAAATCCATTCTACTCATCCAGACGACTTCGCAACGGTGCCGTTGCCAGATTTTTCCACTCTGGAACCCGTTCTCAAAAAATATCGTTGTGGGGCACCCAAAACGCCAGTGCCGTGTGGACGCCAGGCCGAAACGATAAACAATTTTATCAGATTCACCTGAATCCGTTGCCGTGTGGACAGGGCCTCCGATTAGCGAGGGAGCTGATTCATGTAACATGTTAACTACACACATCAATTAGCTAATTACCAAGCAGTTTACAATCTAGCTACCAAATAGCATAAAAAATGCTCGACTCAGCGAACACAGAACATTAGCAAAAGGTTAAGATGTACCATTACAAATATCCCATATAATATATACACTCACTGGCCACTTTATTCAGAACACCCCTACGGTACATCCACCTGCTGTGTGATGCAGTTCTGTAATCAGCCGATCCCTCGACAGCAGCACGATGCATCAATTCATGCAGATATAAATCAAGCGCTTCGGTTAATGTTCACAATGTTCAAACATCAGGATGGGAAAAATTGTGATCTCACAGTGAAGTGTGACTTTCTTTCACTGTAGTATGGGTGTTGGTTTGAGCCAGATGGTTTGAGTTTGGTTTGAGTATTTCAGAAACTGCTGATCTCCTCCTGGGGTTTTCACACACAACAGTCTCGAGAGTTCACACAGACAGAATGGTGCAAAACAACAACAACAAAAAATAACACTGAGTAAATAAGCAACAGTTCTGTGGGTGGAAAAAACAAACGCCTTGTTGATAAGAGAGGTCAGAGGACAATGACCAGATTCAAGGTGGTTTGAGCTTTTTGGCCAGGAAGGATATAGTAACTCATATAATCACTCTTTACAACTGTGGTGAGCAGAAAAGCAACAGCAGAAAGAAGAACACGTCGGGTGCCACTCCTGCAGCCAAGAACAGGGATCAAGAACGAGTTCCTATTAAAGCGCCCGGTGAGTGTGCATATATACTTTTTATAAATACTGTAATATTATTTCAGTTTTACACACCGATTTAATGAACATTTCAATCGTTTCATATGAGTGACTTGAAAGAAAGAAAAAAGAAGAAAATGGAGAAAAATAAGAGTGTACAAAATGACTCGTATCATTTTTCTACTTTTACCATAACATTCCTCAATCTATAATGTATCTGTAACCAAAATATTATACTGTACACAACCTATGAATATGAATTTATAGGCCAAAGTTTCCAGCTGATTTTCTTTTTGTGAAGATGATGACGCTTTAAACATTTTCACTAATTTCTCTGGATTGGTTGCACCAAATGTACAACCCTGATTCCAAAAAAGTTGGGACAAAGTACAAATTGTAAATAAAAACGGAATGCAATGATGTGGAAGTTTCAAAATTCTATATTTTATTCAGAATAGAACATAGATGACATATCAAATGTTTAAACTGAGAAAATGTATCATTTAAAGAGAAAAATTAGGGGATTTTAAATTTCATGACAACAACACATCTCAAAAAAGTTGGGACAAGGCCATGTTTCCCACTGTGAGACATCCCCTTTTCTCTTTACAACAGTCTGTAAACGTCTGGGGACTGAGGAGACAAGTTGCTCAAGTTTAGGGATAGGAATGTTAACCCATTCTTGTCTAATGTAGGATTCTAGTTGCTCAACTGTCTTAGGTCTTTTTTGTCGTATCTTCCGTTTTATGATGCGCCAAATGTTTTCTATGGGTGAAAGATCTGGACTGCAGGCTGGCCAGTTCAGTACCCGGACCCTTCTTCTACGCAGCCATGATGCTGTAATTGATGCAGTATGTGGTTTGGCATTGTCATATTGGAAAATGCAAGGTCTTCCCTGAAAGAGACGTCGTCTGGATGGGAGCATAGGTTGCTCTAGAACCCGGATATACCTTTCAGCATTGATGGTGTCTTTCCAGATGTGTAAGCTGCCCATGCCACATGCACTAATGCAACCCCATACCATCAGAGATGCAGGCTTCTGAACTGAGCGCTGAGAACAACTCGGGTCGTCCTTCTCCTCTTTAGTCCGAATGACACGGCGTCCCTGATTTCCATAAAGAACTTCAAATTTTGATTCGTCTGACCACAGAACAGTTTTCCACTTTGCCACAGTCCATTTTAAATGAGCCTTGGCCCAGAGAAGACGTCTGCGCTTCTGGATCATGTTTAGATACGGCTTCTTCTTTGAACTATAGAGTTTTAGCTGGCAACGGCGGATGGCACGCTGAATTGTGTTCACAGATAATGTTCTCTGGAAATATTCCTGAGCCCATTTTGTGATTTCCAATACAGAAGCATGCCTGTATGTGATGCAGTGCCGTCTAAGGGCCCGAAGATCACGGGCACCCAGTATGGTTTTCCGGCCTTGACCCTTACGCACAGAGATTCTTCCAGATTCTCTGAATCTTTTGATGATATTATAATCTTTTGATGATATTATGATATCAGCTGAACTCATTTTGTGGTGACGCCCCATGTTGTTGTCAAATTTCATCATTTAGTTCAGTTTGGCCGACACACACAATTGTACACAACTTTAATAAACGATTGATGATGGGTTACACATGGGTAGCATGGTGGTGTAGTGGTTAGTGCTGTCGCCTCATAGCAAGAAGGTCCGGGTTCGAGCCCCGGGGCCGGCGAGGGCCTTTCTGTGCGGAGTTTGCATGTTCTCCCCGTGTCCGTGTGGGTTTCCTCCGGGTGCTCCGGTTTCCCCACAGTCCAAAGACATGCAGGTTAGGTTAACTGGTGACTCTAAATTGAGCGTAGGTGTGAATGTGAGTGTGAATGGTTGTCTGTGTCTATGTGTCAGCCCTGTGATGACCTGGCGACTTGTCCAGGGTGAACCCCGCCTTTCGCCCGTAGTCAGCTGGGATAGGCTCCAGCTTGCCTGCGACCCTGTAGAACAGGATAAAGCAGCTACAGATAATGAGATGAATGAGATAATTTGAAAGTGAAAACTCCAGGTTTACATGAGTGACATAATAATTCGATTTCACTACAAGTAGCAAAACCTTTTATTTTAATTCAATTCAATGTTATTTGTATGGAGGTTTTAACAATGAACATTATCACAAAGCAGCTTTATAGAAATATATAAATGATTTTATTGGTTGACTATGCAACAGGCCACGCCCCCGTAAGCGACGGAACCCTAATAAGTACTTCCCCTGCCAACCATGAAAAGTAAAGCCACGCCCCTTGACAACAATAGCATCTGAGCGCTTTAAAGTCGACCATATATACAGCCGATACTCTTATATCGTTACTTTTTTAAGTAATAAACGCGTGTTTATTGAGATTTTTGTATTCCGTTTGTTTTTGACTTGCGATTTTTTATATATTAAACTGTCACTTCCGGGATTATTTTTCAAAGCAAAGTTCTTCGTCGATATTTTCCGATTATTTAACATTACATGGATTAATTTGTCTATTCTCTTAAAGTTTAAAAATAATAATAATTAAATGTATTTTACCTTATCCTTTCGGCAGTAGTACAGTTCCCAGTTTTAGGACTGAGGCAAGCTAGGAACAGTAATCTCATTTCTCTCCTGTCTCGCGATATAAATCTGACAAATCTCAACTATTTACAGTTAAAATATCAAAAATAAAAGCTGCTCTATTTAATAATCCCGAACTGTACAGCAGGATCATCCGTGCTATGTTTTTACACGGATATTTACTTTTGGCTTTTTTTATTTTCCTACCCGTATTCGGATAAACCCGGAAGTTCGCTTTTGACGGTTGAAGTCGTGCCATCCAATCCCTGCAGGGCGGTGTTAGCCAATCAGAGACAAGAAGGCGGGATATGTATGAATACGGGTGGGGAAACGTGTACTTGTTTGCTTTTCGCACAGGTCCGATCGAGATTGTGTTCCCCGGGAAACAAAAACTGCAGGTCTGTTTAGTTCCTATTCATCAATAGCCAGTAAACAAAGCTATAAGCTCTAATATACAACGAAATACGCGTTGTTTATAATTACTAAATATGAAAAGGAACTTTTATCTCAAGGCTTTTGTTCCATATCATTAATAGTGATGTAATAATTTCAGTATAACAGGCAGTGACGATGTTCTACCTCCAATTAATCAGTGTCAATATAGAAAAATAGAAAATCATCCAACGACATGTCATACATGATATCCCTCTTATAAGGCAGTGTTTGTTTTAAAAAAAATAATCCTGACATATTAAATAAGTGTTTTATTCCTCCTTTTTAATTTTACATTCTATATGTTCCCTTCATTTTGTCACTTGATTTTATGGACCACAATGGAAATAAGTGTTTTCACTTTCTTGTGTCATCCATGTATTTTTAATGTATTTGTTTGTATGAATTTACTCAATAAATACAATCAATCAATATTAAACGCACAACCCAAATTATTACATTATTTTAGACAAAATGTATTTTTTTTAAAAAAAATGTGTCGTTGTGGTTTAGTTTCTTCTTTTAATATTGCCTCATTTATTTGTGCATTATTAACAGAGGTGGAAAAACCCGGGTGCAGAAAGTAAAAACCCTGCCACATTTTTGCTCCAGCCAATTCAATGAACCAGCTGATCCTAATTACCACATCCCCTAAGCCAGGTTGATGAGCTAATTGGTGAAATCACCTGTGTTGAGAGCACAGGCAGAAGGAAAACCTAAGCAGGACTTTTACTTTGTCAATCCAGTTTTTCCACCTCTGATTATTAAGTATATTTGATGTAAATAATTTTAAATTACATTCACAATTTATATAAGCACTCGTATTGCACTGAAGAGCTAATCTTTAATAAATGATAATATTGTAAACAACACTTAATAAAAATAAAGAAAAGAAAGGGAAAGAAAAGTTTCTCATGTGGTTATTAGCAGGGAAAAATAGAACTGAAAGATTAAAAAAAATTTTAAGAAATATAAAAAATTAAAAAGGAAAGAAAAGAAAACGATAGAAACAAAATGATAAAAAATGGAAGAGAAAACAACTATATAAAGTAACTAAGAAAATAAAAAAAATAAAGTGGGAAGAATGAACAGAGCTCTACTATCTCTATCTCTACTGCGCTGCTAACTTGGTCAGTGAATACCTGAACCCTGCACCTATTTATTATTTATCTTAATTTTATATCATCACTTCCAACCTTACCAGTACATTTGATTGTATATATTTATTGTGGCCCTGTGATGACCTGGCGACTTGTCCAGGGTGTACCCCGCCTTTCGCCCGTAGTCAGCTGGGATAGGCTCCAGCTCGCCTGCGACCCTGTAGAACAGGATAAAGCGGCTACAGATAATGAGATGAGATGAGATATTTATTGTGTATCTTATATTTTCTATATATATTTTAAATATTGATGTACAGTACCTATATTGTTTAAACTACTTAATTTACTTATTTTATGGGCATCTCACTGTACTTGTATGGTGACAATGAAGTACTATAACTACTAACAGGGTGTTGGAGAGTGGTAAACACAGCAACCCTTGGGGTGTCGTGGCTCAGGTGGCTAAGGCGCCATACCATAAATCCGGGGACCCGGGTTCGATTCCGACCCGAGGTCATTTCCCGATCCCTCCCCGTCTCTCTCTCCCACTCATTTCCTGTCCTGTCTCTACACTGTCCTATCCAATAAAAGTGAAAAAAAGCCCCAAAAAATGTTTAAAAAAACAACAACACAGCAACCCGGAAGTAAGCGCGTCACGTGTTGGCAGGGCGCGCCGCCATTGGTGAGTGTGTGCGCGGCCTGCGGCTGCGTGGCTGTGCGTGGCGGTGATTGGCGGAGTGAGCGCAGGGAAGGTGGAGTCTCACTCGGCAGGAGGCGGCGGCTTCCGCACTCGTGATAGCAGTGAGTTGAACAGACTGGTCTGATCTGATGTGATGTGGTCTGATTGATGTGGTCTGATGTCGGGGAGCCCGCACTGCAGCTCGGGGATTAGTGTTTAGAGTTTGAGCTGAAATGTTGATCAGGAGCTGTGGGGAGGAGAGAAACAGCTGGATGTGTGAGCAGTCAGCCTGAGGGAGTGTGTGTGTGTTTAAGGTAATGTTTACTCTGTGTGTGTGTGAGAGATCATCACGAGTTCGTGTTGCTACACACTAACAGCTGATCAGAAGGAAAAACTCTGGAAGGTCTCTCTCTCTCTCTCTCTCACTTTACATTCTGTTTCCTGATCATGTGATGAGTTTCAGAGTTTAAACTATATATATATGTTTGTTTGTTTACTAATTATAGAGAGTGACTAAATAAATAAAATAATATTTAAATATGAGCAGTAATCCACTCTCAGAATTAAAGATACTAAATTGGACAGTTATACGTGTGTGTGCCAGGCAAAAGTTTGTACACCCCTACTCTACTCCATTCATCGTGTTTTTTTTTTTTTTCTTTTCTGTATTTTGATAAATAACATCTGGAACATATCTGGATGTTTTTTTCTTTTAGATCCTTTAGCACCTGGAATGGTTTTCAACTAACAGGTGTGTCTTGTGGGTGGCACGGTGGTGTAGTGGTTAGCGCTGTTGCCTCACAGCAAGAAGGTCCTGGGTTCGAGCCCCGTGGCCGGCAAGGGACTTTCTGTGCGGAGTTTGCATGTTCTCCCCGTGTCCGCGTGGGTTTCCTCCGGGTGCTCCGGTTTCCCCCACAGTCCAAAGACATGCAGGTTAGGTTAACTGGCGACTTGTCCAGGGTGTACCCCACCTTTCGCCCGTAGTCAGCTGGGATAGGCTCCAGCTCGCCTGCAACCCTGTAGAACAGGATAAAGCAGCTAGAGATAACGAGATGAGATGTACACTTCAAGCACAGTGAAATTCATCCTCTGCATTTAACCCATCTGAAGCAGTGGGCAGCCACACTACAGCACCCGGGGAGCAGTCAGGGGTTCGGTACGTTGCTCAAGGGCACCTCAGCCCAAGGCCGCCCCACGCCAACCTAACTACATGTCTTTGAGGGAGGCCTTCGCCGACCGCTGGGTTTAAACCCGGAACCTTCTTGCTGTGATGCGACCGTGCTAACCACTACACCACCATATTTAGTGGACAAGTTTCTTGCCTTCTTAATGCAAATAATAAAAATACTATAAGTAAACAGCCCTATTAAACAGCATAACTGTTCCAGTATTATATCAATAACTGCTTGACTAAATAAAGAGAAACAACATCCATCATTACTTTAAGACATGATGTGACTTTTAATGAATAAAAATAAAGAAAAATATTGAATTAGAAGGCGTGTCGAAACTGTCGAAGGCGTGTGTATCGCATCTTGATATCACACTTGAAGACATTTCTGAAAAACAGCAGTTTGGTTTCTGTAGTAACCCAAGAAAAGTTGACAAATATTTTTTATAATAAGTTTGGTGATGATATTGGCAATTTTTTTTCGTTCAAAAATGTAAATTAAACAATAATAGACCTTTTTTTTGTTGTTTTCCTGAAGGATGTTGAGCAATATGTGAAACTGCTTTCAAATTTGATTCACAAAAAGGCTGCAAAAACACGTAAAGTTGTTCTGCTTGTGTATTATCCTCAGGATACCGAGTCTATGTTAAAGGAACAGTCCACCGTACTTCCATAATGAAATATGCTCTTATCTGAACTGAGACGAGCTGCTCCGTACCTCTCCGAGCTTTGCGCGACCTCCCAGTCAGTCAGCCGCAGTCAGACGCGCTGTCACTCCTGTTAGCAATGTAGCTAGGCTCAGTATGGCCAATGGTATTTTTTGGGTCTGTAGTTAGATGCGACCAAACTCTTCCGCGTTTTTCCTGTTTACATAGGTTTATATGAGCAGTGATATGAAACAAGTTCAGTTACACAAATTGAAACGTGGCGATTTTCTATGCTATGGAAAGTGTGCACTATAATGACAGGCGTACTAACACCTTCTGCGCGCTTCAGCAGCGCATTGATACGGAGCTCAGATATCAAGGCGCTGCCGAAGCGTGCAGAAGGTGTTAGTACGCCTGTCGTTATAGTGCGCACTTTCCATAGCATAGAAAATCACTACGTTTCAATTTGTGTAACTGAACTTGTTTCATATCACTGGTCATATAAACCTATGTAAACAGGAAAAACGTGGAAGAGTTTGGTCGCATCTAACTACAGCCCCAAAAAATACCATTGGCCATGCTGAGCCTAGCTACATTGCTAACAGGCGTGACAGCGCGTCTGACTGACTGGGAGGTCGCGCAAAGCTCGAAGAGGTACGGAGCAGCTCGTCTCAATTCAGATAAGAGCATATTTCATTACGGAAGTACGGTGGACTGTTCCTTTAAGTTCTTTTGTTAAAGACGTTTAAAAAAAAGTAAATACATAAAAATTCTATAAAGGTTTACTAACAAGCTGTTGGCAAAAGAGTAACTCGATGTTGTATGGAAAATGTGAAAGCTGAGTTTGGTGTCTGGAAAAATAACTGAACACCGAAAAGGAGGAAAAATATTAACATCTGTGAATATGGTACAGTCTTTATAATTTTAAAAATTGTACAAAATCTTAACAGTAAATTAGCTCATTCCAACTCATTTTTTTTGTGTTTATTATATTGTTAAAAAAATACACGATACCTACAGTACAATATCTCACAAAACCCATCAATATTATATCATTATCATTATAAAGTTTCCCAGTTCGACTATAACGTCTATGAAAAGCTACAGATTTCTGTTAGTTCATGTTTTTCAGTTGCTATGATGTACATAGATCTCCCACATTTGTTAAACATGCTTTTGTTTATTACTAAATACTCATCAATAATCTCAACTATGTAAATATTCAACAATTAGGTGATTAATAGCTGATTTATTTTTCATCCAGTTAGTCGTGCTGAATATTTTTTTTTCCAGGTTTAAGGGCTAAAAGTGACAGACATTGATGATAAACTGAGGTGTTGATTAGTTTTCTATAACAGCAGCTCTGACAGTAGATCACAGGTTCATCTCATCTCATTATCTCTAGCCGCTTTATCCTGTTCTACAGGGTCGCAGGCAAGCTGGAGCCTATCCCAGCTGACTACGGGTGAAAGGCGGGGTACACCCTGGACAAGTCGCCAGGTCATCACAGGGCTGACACATAGACACAGACAACCATTCACACTCACATTCACACCTACGGTCAATTTAGAGTCACCAGTTAACCTAACCTGCATGTCTTTGGACTGTGGGGGAAACCGGAGCACCCGGAGGAAACCCACGCGGACACGGGGAGAACATGCAAACTCCGCACAGAAAGGCCCTCGCCAGCCACAGGGCTCGAACCCGGACCTTCTTGCTGTGAGGCGACAGCGCTAACCACTACACCACCGTGCCGCCTCACAGGTTTATATTAATTTTAATATGAATGCACTTGTTCTGATCCGTTATGGTTTCTAAGGAGTCTCAGTGCTTTGTAAGAGTCGGAGGTAAAGCTGTAACTTTTTAAAGTTTAATCTTTAGGACGGAGAAAGTTACTTGGTTGAGAGAGTAAAGTGAGGGAGGTGAGGCGAAGGAATGTGTGTTTATAGCTGCTATAATGTAAATCAGAACAGGAGCTAATGTTTTATGGAAGTTCTAAAACTTTATAAGTGGATAAAAAAGTATGATGTGAGACTCCACTCTATCACAACACTGTGGTGTTGATTATTTTCCTCTAACAGCACCACACCGAAAGGTTTATTCCTGACCTACTGTAGATGCTCTGAGGAAAAGAAAATAAGATCTCGAGCCCTGGTTGTCCCTCAGGTGGAATATGTAAAGGCTTATTGTTTACACATGCTTTTGTTTTGGAGTATTTGAAAATTAAATCTATTTGTTTCGTAATATCACTTTAAAATATATATAATTTATCACGATCGTTTTTCTTTCAGCGATCCTCAGAAGAGACGTCTTTGGTTCCTTGAGAAGATCTCCACCAGCACACGTCATGTCGAACCAGGATATGAACGAGAACACTCCGCTTTTGGACAGCACGAGGACACTTTACAGATCAGAGTCGATTTTCCAAGGACGACGTCTGGCCTGCGCCGCCATCCTGCTGGCCGAGTCTCTGGAGCGCGTGGCTTTTTATGGCATCACCTCCAACCTGGTGCTGTTCCTCAACAGCAGCCCCTTTTACTGGGAGGGAACGTTAGCCAGCCAGGCGCCGCTCATCTTCATGGGCGTCACGTATCTGGTATCTCCTTTCGGCGGCTGGTTGGCCGACGCCTGCCTCGGAAAGTTCTGGACCATTGCAGCGAGTTTTGTCTTGTATTTACTGGGCATGCTGCTTTTCCCTTTCGTATCCAGCAGTCACACTCGGGTGGGTCTGTGTGGAGAGGAGATGGCGTTTCCTGTTCAGCCCATCGAGTGTTACAACACGAGCGTGCCGATTCCCGCCAACGTGACCTGTCCGACCCGGAAGGCCTACTGCAGTCCTGTAATCTACACGGGCCTGGTGCTGGTGGCTTTGGGCGTGGGAGCGGTGAAGTCCAACATCACGCCGTTTGGAGCAGATCAGGTAACAAACTGTGAGCTTTACAGACTCCGAATCACACGGTGCGACTCAGCAATTAATCATGTTTTAGCCTGCAGAGGTTTAGAAAGTTGTGCAAGTTTGAAAAGTCTGGAATGATGAAGCCTGTTATTTCCAGATCTGGAATTTCTGTAAAGTTTCGGAAAATATCGAGTAAATATTCTGTTAGCAAAGTTAATCTCAAAATCCAGCCAAACTTTCATGTTTTTCCTTCTTAAGGATAAGATGAACTTTATTCCTCCCTCGGTGGGGAAATGCACGTTTCAGCAGCTCAGATAGAAAAAGATTCAGGAATAAACACGAACAAAAAACTAGAGTGTCATGAAAGTATGAAAAAAAACAATAGGAAAAATGTATATATCTGTGTATAAAAAAAAGTAAAAAAAAAAAGGGTAATCTTTTAAAAATATATATAAACTTAAATAAACAGTCTGAAAAGTGTAAACATCACATAAGGACTTTTAAAACTTTTTTTTTTTTATTATTATTAAAAAATGGTTGATGATGTAAATCCACAAAAAACAAGTACAAGCACAGAAAAAGGCACACAAACTCGTTACACCTCCATTTCTCTGAATGTGAAATACATGTTTAGTGAATATGCAAATCAGAGATGCCCCTCCCACTTTCCCTAACCTGATAAACTGTTGTTGCAGTATCTGCATTTGCATATTTGAACCTGATTGGCCGTTGCATTTAATGATGCAATAACACTTTTTTCGTATTAATGTAGCAAAACTGCTCAAAAAAATTATATATCATTACACTATTTGTCTTGAATTGCATCAAATTTGCATTTTACAGTTTTTATGAAATCATTAAAATAAGAATAATCATGGTTTAATATATATAATATATAATAATATAATAATCGGCTCTTCACCTGATATAAAAGCTAAATATCCACACTCTACTCATGTTAAAGAGCCCAAAATATTAAGTGTTAAACTTATACTAAATATAAATGATAAGAAAATTTCCTAGCCTGAGATACAACCCCCCCCCAAAAAAAATTTTTTACTTATAATAATTATAATAAATATTGGAGATATATGAAAAATAAGTCAAATGTATAATCTGAGCAGTACTGTGATACTAACAGAGGAAAAATTACCTGCGACAAAGTGAAGGAATTAAACAATATAATTCAGGCTTTCGTCTAAACGGGGGAACAGGGGTGCTGCGCCCTCTTACTCTCGGCGTGCGCCCCCTTACCGACTCCGTGAAAACATCCCAGCAACACTACATGACAATGTGTCTGATCATCAAATACGTTATAATTGCTCCAAAAATATTCCAATCATAGTAGATACACCGGCAGACGGTGCAAAAACAATCCGAATTGGCGTTTTCCAGACTGAGGCGCCATGTTGTTTAGTTGTTTACTTGTCATGGCTGCTCTCGCGAGATTTGACATGGGTTACATACAAGGTCAGCTGACTTGTAGAGCGAGATTTCTCGAGACTGAATGACCTTTCACCCACCGGCGCGGGAGCTTTTGACAGAAGTAGTTTGCGAGTTGTTTTTGTTGACACTTGGGCATTTAAAGATGTCATCCCGCGGCACGAAGCGGAAGAAAGCCAAAGACTGTCCGGGGCAGAAGACGATTACTTCTTTAATCAATCGGACAATCGGCACCATCCCCCCCCCCCCCCCCCCCCCCCCCCGCTTCGCTCCCTCGCCATGGTGAGCGCCCTCATACTAAATTTTTCTAGAAAAAACCCTGTAATTGATATTGATAAACAAAAAGTGTAAAAGTAACAGCAATCGTATCATGAGGGAGAAAAAAAAACCACTGCATAGCAAAGAAACAAATTAATAATAATAATAATTAAAGCCGCTAGCGGCCTTGACGGGCCCTCGCACGTGTGGGTCCCCAACCCAGGACATTCCGCCACCCAACAAAACAGTCACATGTCATATATTCATCAAAGGTGATGCGCATGTTGCAAATGCCATGACTGCTTGACGGATGAGAGATAGACAGACCAAGACTGTGTGTGTGTGTGTGTGTGTGTGTGTGTGTGTGTGTGTGTTTCTGTGGTGTGAAAATGTACATTTATATCTGTACAAAACTATACATGTGTCTCCTCCTTATCTCTATCTCACACTATAATCTTAAGTCATCTTAGCTTTCCTGTGTCTGCAGTGTGTATGTGTGTGTGTGTGTGTGTGTGTGTGTGTACATGCAGAGTTTTCATATGTCTGCAACAAAATGCACAATGATGGCAGGTCACTATTTATTGTGTGTGTGTGTCTGTCGCTAGGACAACTATCATGATTCATGTCATTTTTGTACTGATCTAAGGGTTCTGAGTAAGGTTCTGGCCATAAGTTCTGAAGAGTTTTGTTTCAATTAGGGGGCGCTCTGAAGTCCCTGGGCCACGCCCGGGGCCAAACGTCTGTGGCTGAGAAGCGGTTACACTCAGTGCGTTTACATGCACATCCAAATCGAGCTGCTGTCGGTAATCGAGCTAAGGGTCCCAGCAGGGGTGCCAGAGAAATCCAGTCCTACATGCACACAAGGAAATCGAGCTATTGTGTGAGGTACATTGTGCACCCGAGCCACAGGTGGCGCTACACGCCCCATCGTGTTGGTACACTTCCGGTTGTCGTCATGAAGAAGAGTTATTCAAGAGTATAAACAAAGTTATCAGTTCCGTGTTCACAAGAAGAACAACGACCTGACCTCTTCTGCTGCTCGCTACTACTACTGTTGTCATGCCGACCGAGGCTGTCGTGTTTCCCGCTTGTGGTCTCGTCACTCGTCACTTCCGGAAGGGGCAGTGCTGAAGTAAGTAGCTCAACTACGTAGCTCGATAGGGTTTACATGCACTAAGTAGCTCGGCTACAATCGCATAATCTAGGTCGCGTAGCTCGATTACGAGAAATCCAGTTCGGTTCGATTTCAGCTGAGCTAAGGTGTTTCCATGGCATTTAGAACTTCGATTTCAGTCGAGCTACGGCAGAAATTCGATTTTCTCTATGTGCATGTAAACGCACTGAGTGACTGATTGTGTGTATCAAATTTCATGAGTTTTCATGCATGGGAAACGCCTCAAACAAAGCCAAACGCAACAGAATAATAATAATAATAATAATAATCCTTCAAAAAACAATAGGGTCTTCGTAGGGCTGTGCTCACAGCTCGCGATACTCGATCTTGCACGATTTTCGGGGGTACGATACGATACATCGTTTACTCACTTGAAAATCGAAAATCCCATATATGACACATTTCATGCATATCTCCCGGTTCTGTAGCAGGTTGTCATCAATTTTCACTTGATTTAAAGCGTGTTTCATGCCAGAAATTGACGGAAATTCATGCTTGCGACCTGTTCCAACCAAAAACGTTTTTATTTACAAATGGCGCTTCCAGTTACTCAGGGCATGTGCACTAGAAATTAGGCGCTCTGCTTCAGTGCGCTCTGCTACAGACGCTGCAAGCCGCTAATTACGTCCCCCATGTCTCCATGGCCTCGTCTCGAGACTCATTGATTGAATAATTTTGGCGCCAAACGTATTCACGCTCTCTGCTTACAATACATTAAAGACATCGTTTAACTCGATATATCGCGATATATATGGTACGATATCGTGAGCAACTGCTGGCAAACGAGCACAGCCCTAGGTCTTCGCACCGAACAGTGCTTGGGCCCTAATAATAATAATGTACTAGGGCTGTGCGATATGGGAAAAAATGAATATCCCGATACATTTTCTCCATTTCACGATATACGATATATATCTCGATATATTTAAATCTCCTCTAAAGGACCCCATGAAATCTAACTTTTACTCTTTTCACTACAATCCCTGCAGATTAAATAACATTCTTGGTTAACTTTACAGGTGGTTTTCAACAACACATTTTAAATGTTCATGTTGGTGATTAATCACGATTGAATTGAAATAAGACTATTTTTATTCAACAAAGATGTGGCACAAACTGCAAAAACAATCTTGAAAATTGCAACAAAGAGGCAACACAATACAGAGCTGCTCAGAGCTCAAATCAATAAAGTGCAAGCTCAACACTGAGAGACATTTAGCCTAAATAAGAAAAGTGCTCATTCAGTAAATTATTTTAAAAAATAGATCTCCAAGCTATTAACCTGACTACTGAGAACCACTGGAACATTCACAATAGAGAGAGAGATCGAGGGAGAGAAGAGAGAGATCTGCAAAACATCATTTCTCTCTTTGCACACTTTTGAACTGAATGTTTTCCGGCTCCGCCTCTCAGATGTGTATAATTCCGGCTGCTGCCTTTCGTGATGACGGGTTTTTTTTTGCACACTTTACAAACTGGCATTTGTTGTTCCACGTCCTCCTCGTGATATCCAAAAAAGTCGCCAGATGACTGACCCCTTACTAGTTCTTTTAGGAACCAATTCGTCCGCTTCCATTTTTAATTTGTCGCTGAAATTAACAGAGCTTACACGGTCGCCTACGCAACACCAGCGATTGCACGAACTGAGTCAGCGCTGTAAACCGGAACTAGAAAATCTTCAGTGTTGCCAGATACTGCTGACGTTTTCCAGCCCAGAATATGTTCAAAACCCGCCAAAACGCACTTAAAACCGCCCAATCTGGCAACACAACCGAAACTAGAAAATCTTCCCGAAAGTTCCTTTCAGCACCGAGATGTCGCCCGGGATTGGTTGGCGAGTGCGTGACGTTATTGTTTTCTTTCCCCTTAGGCAGCCTCTCACGTTACTGCCTGAGGGACAGGGAGAAAACCACCGGAAAAGGTTTTAAACAAACACAAAACGAACGCAAGTCGGAAGATGACCATAAAATACTCGATAGTTACGATATAATAATTTTATGTATCGCACACAGAATTTTCGGCGATATATCGAGTATATTCGATATATCGCACAGCCCTATAATGTACTAAAATACTAATCAGAATTACTTTATTAATCCCCGGAGGGAAATTCAAATTTGCTACAAAATGGGAATTATACTGATAAAGTTAAACTAGGTTACTAATTATGACTGTTGTTTGCACAACTGTTTCTAAGGATTTCACACACAGTTTAGTCTTAGCTGGAAGTGAATTAAATAAGATTATAAAATTTAATATAAAATAATAATAATTGTACAAAGTAGCACCACAACATGAATTGCTGAATCAATTCTTCATTTGACTCCTGATTCTCTTGATCTTACATGAAGAACTATTCAAAGGAAATATTTTTGGATGTTCTACCAAGCTGAGGTGTCCTGCGTGCAGGGTTTCTGATGCAGTTCTGTAAACTCTGGTTTCACTTCATGAATCTGGTGAGGAGACTCGTCCCACACGTTATTTCAACTTCGAGGCAGCGAAAATGTCAGGACAGTCATAAGAATGAAACAAGCGTGACGTTGGTTTGGAGCCACTTCCCGGTCACTCGCAAAGCCACCAACGTTTAATACGATGGAACCGAATTCTTTACTGTGTTTCAAAAATATTCTACATTGGGGTGCGCTTCTCGTCCCTCCCAAAATGCCTCATTTATTTTCAGTACTATTTCGCTAATAATCAGTATAACCATACTGGTGCAAATGGATTCCTGGATGACGTTCTCATTCTTGGGGATCATCCTGATCATGACTGTTAATCCATTGTGTACAGAATACACCTTTTTGCTGTCATTGACCGGGGAGACTGAGTATGTCCTCCCTCCCTCCCTCCCAGACAGCGCTGCTAATTTTGCTCTCTTGGCTCCAAGCCATGGATGGCTACAGGATTGTTGAGATTCAAACTCATGATCTCCAGATGATCGCATGAATGCTTTTCTGTTGTGACACTTGAGCCCCTCTTTTTACTGATTATTTAACTGGCAAGTTGGGGCACTATTTGTGAAAGATGCTTGGACCTTGCAGATCGCTACATCATCTCATCTCATTATCTCTAGCCGCTTTATCCTGTTCTACAGGGTCGCGGGCAAGCTGGAGCCTATCCCAGCTGACTACGGGCGAAAGGCGGGGTTCACCCTGGACAAGTCGCCAGGTCATCACAGGGCTGACACATAGACACAGACAACCATTCACACTCACATTCACACCTACGCTCAATTTAGAGTCACCAGTTAACCTAACCTGCATGTCTTTGGACTGTGGGGGAAACCGGAGCACCCGGAGGAAACCCACACGGACACGGGGAGAACATGCAAACTCCACACAGAAAGGCCCTCGCCGGCCACAGGGCTCGAACCCGGACCTTCTTGCTGTGAGGCGACAGCACTAACCACTACACCACTGTGCCGCCCTGCAGCTAAATTAGTTAATACTATTTTTCCATGTTCTCTGTTTAATGATTGGAGCATAGCTTTTAAAGTTATTAATATTAAACATATAACTAACAACATAGTTGATAGTTGTATTATTTTAGCTAATAATAGAAATATTCACTAATGCAAAAAAAAAAAAGACAATGGATACCATTGGGTCACTGTAAAAATGTCTCAAATTATTTTGCCTTACCTGAGCATGTTTAAGGAACTTGGGTATGTAATGATAAATTGTGCTAGAAATTTATGATGATTCAAATTGATTAAATAAAAAAAATAAGCATGATTATTATTAAGCTGCATAATGCAGCAGAGGGCTCAGTGGCGTACAATAGCAATAGGGAATGCATGTGACTTCGCTGTAGGTGGAAGTAACACAGCTCTAACGCTGCAAGCACACAAAGAGATGTAAAATGTGAAAGAGCTGCTGTGTGATTGTGCACAAATAGATTTAATAAGAAATCGGAGCTCTCTCTCTTTTTACACACTGCTGAAAGATAAAGAAAAGAGAAGCAAATGGAGGAAGTACAAATGTTTGTAAAGATTTATTAAGAAAAGGGCTATTTGTCATTATTTTTTTCATTATTAATAAAAAGAATATTTTAGTTAACACGATTATATTTTACTCCAACCTTTATAAATGTGGGGAAATTATTTATTGTTGGTTTTTAAGAAAATGAAAAGGGTTTTTTTTAATACAAAAGGAATATTTAGGTTGATAGACAATAGGAAAATAAATGTTGCTTTTTTTGGTAAAATTTTTTTTTTTTAAATATCATGGGAAAATTGAATCATCAGGCTTTCGTCTAAACCGGGGCGCTGCGCCCTCTTACTCTCGGCGTGCGCCCCTTACCGAAGTGCCGATTGAACCCCAAGTCACACTTAAGCCATGCACTTATATGCTACTGCACAACATGCAATCTTTCTCAAAACGATCTTTTCTCCGTGAAAACATCCCAGCAACACCACATGACAATGTGTCTGATCATCAAATACGTTATAATTGCTCCAAAAATATTCCAATCATAGTAGATACACCGCCAGACGGTGCAAAAACAATCCGAATTGGCATTTTCCAGACTGAGGCGCCATGTTGTTTACTTGTTGCGGCTGCTCTCGCGAGATTTGACATGGGTTACATACAAGGTCAGCTGACTTGTAGAGCGAGATTTCTCGAGACTGAATGACCTTTCACCCACCGGCGCGGGAGTTTTTGACAGAAGTAGTTCGCGAGTTGTTTTTGTTGACACTTGGGCATTTAAAGATGTCATCCCGCGGCACGAAGCGGAAGAAAGCCAAAGACTGTCCGGGGCAGAAGATGATTACTACTTCCTTTTTCAATGTTGACAGACAATTTGTTACAATTTCCCTCTCAGATAGCCTCAGAATGTCCCATTGGAGCCTCAATTTTTCAAAGGCTTCGCACGGCGGAGGGGGGGGGACGGACAACCGGCACCATCCGCTTCGCTCCCTCGCCATGATGAGCGCCCTCAAACTAAATTTTTCTAGAAAAAACCCTGATCATGAATCCAATCATGAATTGGGTTAACCGTTACATGCCGACCTAGGCACCTTCATTACAAAATTCTCTTGAGTGAATGTGAATAAATCTGTAGTACATTATTTATACTTAAAAGCCAGACGGCCTTTCGATTTCATAAAGTCGGTGAAATTTAGTTCCGTCTGAAATGTGGTGATTGTGATATCTGTTTATTTCTGTAATATCTCACAAAATATCAGGCCATTCTGTGGCTGGGAAGTTATTTAATTTGAGGGGATTAAAGCAAATAATGTGCATGAAATCGCTCGCTTCGCAGTCTAGCAGACAGAGGAAGTCCGTGTGCGCAAGGCAAGGCAAGTTTATTTATATAGCACATTTCATACACAGTGGCAGTTCAATGTGCTTTACAGAAATAAAAGCAAAACAGTAAACAATAGAAAATAAAATTACATAAAATAAATGGGAAAAATATAATAAGAATTAAACAATAGTAGAAATAAAAAATAATAAAATGAAGTAGAAGTTCAAATAGGGGGAGAAAAAAAAAACCAGCAGAATAAAATAGAATAAAAGTTAAGTAAAATTTGAAACATGCAGAAACTGTAAAAGTACAGATTATAAAAACATGTAAGGAAGACAATATTAATTATTTAGCAGAAAGCATCTGAGAACAGCTTGGTCTTTAGTCTAGATTTGAAGCTGCCAACAGCAGGAGCATTTTTGATGTCCTCTGGCAGTTGGTTCCATAGCTGCACTGCATAGTAGCTAAAAGCTGCTTCACCACACTTTGTTTTAACAACTGGTTTTAATAGTAAATTTTTCTGTTGCGATCTGGTAGATCTGATTGGGTTAGGCCACTGCAACATATCAGAGAGGTAATTGGGCCCTGTACCATTTAGAGATTTGTACACCAGCAGCAATGCTTTAAAGTCAATTCTGTAGCTTACTGGAAGCCAGTGAAGGGACCTTAGAATTGGAGTAATGTGCTCTGTTCTTTTTGTTCGTGTGAGAACCCTAGCCGCTGCATTTTGAACCAGCTGAAGTCGTTTGATGGTCTTTTTTGTCAGGCCTGTGAAAAGGCCATTGCAGTAATCAACCCTACTAGAGATGAAGGCATGTATTAGTTTTCCCAGATCATTTTTTGACATAAGTCCTCTTAGTTTGGAAATGTTTTTTAGGTGATAAAATGCCGTTTTAGTGATTGCTTTCATGTGACTGTCAAAGTTTAGCTCGCTGTCAATGAAAACACCAAGATTTTTAACCATATCTTTAGTTTTAATCCCTTTTGTGTCAAGAATAGTGGTAATCCTGAGTCTTTCATCTTTTTTTCCAAATAGAATTACTTCTGTTTTATCTGTGTTCAGCTGAAGAAAATTTTCTGACATCCAGTTTTTAATTTGATCGATGCACTGGTAGAGACATTCAAGGGGGGCATAATCATTAGGTGATAAAGCAAAATAAATTTGGGTGTCATCTGCATAGCAGTGATACAAAATTGAATTGTTATTGATAATTTGCCCAAGTGGGAGCATATAAAGGTTGAAAAGTAATGGTCCAAGAATCGACCCCTGGGGGACACCACAGGTCAAGGACATTGATGTTGAGGAACAATTTCCCATGGTAACAAAGAAGCTTCTATCTTTTAAGTATGAATTTAACCAATTGATTAACTTTACCAGTCAATCCAACCCAGTGTTCAAGTCGATATAGCAGTATGTTGTGATCAACAGTATCAAAAGCTGCACTGAGGTACAGTAACACCAGGACCGATGTTTTGCCTGCATCAGTATTAAGACGTATGTCATTTATAACTTTAATCAGCGCTGTTTCAGTGCTATGATTGGCATGAAATCCTGACTGAAAATTATCAAAACAGCTGTTTGATATCAAGAAGGTAGTTAATTGATTGAAGACAATTTTTTCAAGGATTTTCCCGATGAATGGTAAATTTGATATTGGCCTGGAGTTATTTAATACTGAAGGATCCAGATTATTCTTTTTAAGAAGGGGCTTTACAACAGCTTTTTTCAGGGACACAGGAACAACGCCAGTCTCTAGGGATGTATTTATAATTTGAAGCACATCTGTAATTATAGTGGGCGGCACGGTGGTGTAGTGGTTAGCGCTGTCGCCTCACAGCAAGAAGGTCCTGGGTTCGAGCCCCGGGGCCGGCGAGGGCCTTTCTGTGTGGAGTTTGCATGTTCTCCCCGTGTCCGCGTGGGTTTCCTCCGGGTGCTCCGGTTTCCCCCACAGTCCAAAGACATGCAGGTTAGGTTAACTGGTGACTCTAAATTGAGCGTAGGTGTGAATGTGAGTGTGAATGGTTGTCTGTGTCTATGTGTCAGCCCTGTGATGACCTGGCGACTTGTCCAGGGTGTACCCCGCCTTTCGCCCGTAGTCAGCTGGGATAGGCTCCAGCTTGCCTGCGACCCTGTAGAACAGGATAAAGCGGCTAGAGATAATGAGATGAGATGAGATCTGTAATTATAAGATGAAGAACAGACTTAAAAAAGTTGGTGGGCAGAATGTCCAGTTCAGATGTTGAGGAACTGAGATTTTGTACATTTTTTTCAAGAGTCTCAAAATCAATTAAACAAAATTCTGACATTGTGTTGAAGTTATCTATTGGTGATTGCAGTTTTTCAATTTTTTGCAGCTGAGATATATTATGAGCAATATTCTGCCGTATTTTATCAATTTTACCTTTGAAGAAGGATGCAAACTCATTGCATTTATTAACTGAGAGAAGTTCAGGTGCTAATTGTGGTGGGGGATTAGTTAGCTTCTCCACTGTTGAAAATAGCACACGGGCATTGTTCATATTCCTGTTTATGATATTGAGAAGAAAGACTGTCTTGCTTTACGAATTTCATAATTATAATTACAAAGCATCTCTTTATGGATTTGATAATGGATGTGAAGTTTAGATTTGCGCCATTTTCTTTCAGTCTTTCTACATTCTCTCTTTAGCAGTTTAACAGCCGGGTACTGCTTCCATGGTGCTTTCTGCTTATCATTGACCTTTTGATTTTGAATGGAGCAATATCATCCATAATTTGGGTCATATTTAAATTAAAAATTTCCAGTAAATCATCTACAGATGCATGCACAGGTTTACCTTCTTCTTCTTCTTTTGGGTTTTACGGCAGCTGGCATCCACAGTGTTGCATTACTGCCATCTACAGGTTTCCCTTTGAGCGTGCACTGACAGTTCCATCATTCTGTCGCTAAACGAACAGCTGATCACACCGAGGTGCTCGCTGAGCGCCCATATTTATTAGTTTGGTCCTGCGTTTCCTTTCCTTCATATATAACAAAACATCTTTTCTTATCGCTTTCTTTCTGTTACTGTAGTCGGTCTTTCACGTTTCATTCGCACACTCACGTCCTCCATTTTTCTCTCCTGTTTCAAATTTGTATCCCACAATGCCTTGCGCGAACGGGGAAAGCCCACCACGTGATGCATGACGTAGTATCTTGTATTGGGTCATGGTGAAGCAGGAAAAAATAGCAGAGAATTTTGGGCCACATGGAGATAAATTCATTAATTGTTCTGTTTTTAAAAAAAACTAATAAAATTGGAAGTCTGTGATTCAAATTCAGTAGCTTTCGGTCACTAAACAAAAATAATTAGGTGTCGGGAAAATTCTTTTTATGACCTACACTTGAAAAATCTGAAAGGCTGTCTAGCTTTAAGAGGAAATGGTGAATAGCTGTATGTGCAGTGTTAGTCACTGATCTCCAGAACATGTTTTTCATCCTTGATCTGTGTAATCATGCACTTGAATCAATCCTCATCAGATGATGCATTTATGTTTTTTTTTGTTGTTTTTTTTCCCCGTGTATCTCTTTGCAAATATCAGTTACAGAAATGGAACTGGTGTCTGTTTGCAGAAAGTTTCTCTTGATTGACAGATTATTGACGATAGTGCTGTCTTTGTAGGTCTTTAAGTTAGTTATTTCTGTCGTACATGTTGATTGATTATATTTTACTTCGATGTCACATGACTTCTGTGCGATTCTGCAACCTTACTTACGGAGTTTATATGACTTGACTTATTGCACGCTCTTTTCTGGGAATTTATGGCGTGTCGTAAAGGTTAATATTCTCAAGTTTTTCTTCAAAATGTGGATTTCTCATGTTGCTTAATTGGATTTTTGTCACTTTATTGAGAAGTCAGTAATTGTTTTTTTTTTTTTCTTCAGATTCGACTCCCACGCTTTAATAAAATCAAGGACACGGATATCGAGCGGGTTACAGGGCGGCTTCGTCTCCGTAAATTGGTTGAGATGAGCTCCTTTATCACAGAGAGATGGGATTAGTGTTCTTCCATCAATTCAGTGTATGAAAGAGCTGATCTGAGTATTTAGAGCTGGAATATTTTAAGAGGTAGTTGGGTTGGTTTTGGAGCGTTCCCATACAGAACACACTCACTGTTTAGATGGGGGAGTCTATCCATGAAGAAGAAAAAAGTCTATCCAACTCTATGCATGAATGTGCTTTCTATTTGTTTATATACCCATTGAAAAAATGAAGTTGCTTTCAAAATAAACTTTTTATTTTAATTTTTAATGTTTTCCTGACATTCATTAGAGGTTCCGTTGCAGACATTTTGCAGATAGTGTTGAATTAAGTTTATTTTCCGTGAGCAGTGTCCCATTATTCTTCACTAATCGAAGTGTGTTCTCATTGATTAAACACAGTTGAAATAACAACACGACACACACACAGTCAATATCAGGCGTCTCCTTTCAGGCATCATCACTGTGTCCATTTAAATAATGTCTTTGTGAATACTTAACCGAGTTGATTTTTTTTTCTGTCAAATAAATAAGCCTGATGATTCCTGCCCTTCCTCATAGGTGAAGGATCGTGGTCCAGAAGCGACGCGGCGTTTCTTTAACTGGTTTTACTGGTGCATTAATCTGGGTGCCATCATGTCTCTGGGTGGCGTCGCGTACATCCAGCAGAATGTGAGCTTCTCTGTGGGATTCATCATCCCCACCGTCTGTCTCGGAATCTCTCTGGTCGTCTTCTTCCTGGGACGCACCGTCTTCGTCACCAAACCACCAGACGGCAGTGCGTTCACACACTTGGTGAAAATCCTGGGATCAGCCTGCTGTGGAGGACCTGCAGAACCTCACCTGCTCAGGTAAGAACTCCCACGGAGAAATAGTGGATGGATGGGTGGCTTGGTGCACAGTCAGTTGGGTAGGTGTGCAGATGCATGGATGGGTGGATTGGTAAACAGATGTGTGGGTAGATTGATGAAAAGATGGTTAGGCTGACAGATGCATGGCTTAATGGATAGGCTTATGGAATTTTGGATGGCTAGACTGATGGATGGGTGGATTAATGGATGGTTAGATTTGTGAATAGATGGATGATGGTTGGATAGATGGGCAGGCTGATGGAAAGAAGCATTTATGAATGAATAAAGAGTTACATGGTTGGATAGATGGATTTATGGATGGTAGGTTGATGGAAAGAAAGGTAGACTGATGGATAATTATGAATAGTGGAATGGCAACATGGATGGATGGAGGGAATGATGAATCAGGGGACTGATGGCTGGAAGAAGTGTATGGATAAAAGAGATTGGTGAAGTGAATTGGTACGGTAGATGGATAGATGGATGCAAGTTGGACAGATGGATGGAGAAATGGATACATTTGATGAATGAAATGGACAGGTAAATTGGAAGGACTGACAGATGGATGGGCAGAAGGATGATGTCTAGATTTATAAATATATGGGTCGTTGGATGGATAAAATGAATGGGAAGATGGATGGGTGTAGTTGAGGGATGGATGGATGGAGAAATACATTTGATGAATGTAATGGCCAATAAAGTGGATGGATGGATGGATGGATGGATGGATGGATGGATGGATGGATGGATGGATGGATGGATGTGTAGTTTGATAGATTCATGGAGAGTCGAATGGATGAGGTGGATGGGTAGACTGATGGTTGGATGGCTACATTTATGGATGAATGAAGACATGGATTTATGGATGGACTGATTGGACGCATGTAGTGGATGGATGGATGGATGGATGGATGGATGGATGGATGGATGGATGGATGGATGGACGGACTTGAGATTTATGGATAGATAGATGGATAGTTGTTGATCTATCTGCACTGATGGATGTGTAGAGTGATGGATAGAGGGATTGTTAGGTTTATTGGTGGATGGATGGATGCGTGGATGAATGTGAAAATGGATGGTTGAATAGATTGGTAAACCTAATATATGGATAGATGGTCCCCAGGATTCCCATCAGGGAAAGTTCATGAAGGTGTATTTCAAACAGTATTATAACACCATATAGTGTGTGTGTGTGTGTGTGTGTGTGTGTGTGTGTGTGTGTGTGTGTGTATTTTAAAATAGAATTGTTCAAGCAACATTTTAATTGAGGAAAAACTGATCTCACAATCACTTCCTGCTAAAAATCTACATTTAAAATAAAAATATGACCTGGCCTTCCCCCTCACTCTTGCAGGCCTAAGCCAAGTCTGCTGGACGGAGCGAAGGTGGCCTACGGAGGAAGATTCTCTGAAGAGAAAGTGGAGGAAGTGAAATCGCTGCTGAAAATTCTGCCTGTGTTTCTGGCACTTATCCCCTACTGGACAGTCTACTTCCAGGTCAGTCATGCACTTCCTGTACGGTCGTCTGGTCATAATTAATGATTATTAATCACGTGTTGATGTGACGTGTCTCGTCTCGTCTCGTCTTCATCTACTTATCCGGGGCCGGGTTGCGGAGGCAGCAGTCTGAGCATGGAAGCCCAAACTTCCCTCTCCCCAGACACCTCGGCCAGCTCCTCAGGAAGAACACCGAGGCGTTCCCAGGCCAGCCGAGAGACATAGTCCCTCCAGCGTGTCCTGGGTCTTCCCCGGGGCCTCCTCCCGGGGGGACATGCCTGGAACACCTCCCCAGGGAGGCGTCCAGGAGGCATCCGAAAGAGATGCCTGAGCCACCTCAGCTGATTCCTGTCGATGTGGAGGAGCAGCGGCTCTACTCCGAGCTCCTCCCGAGTGGCTGTGCTTCTCACCCTATCTCTAAGGGAGCGCCCAGCCACCCTGCGAAGGAAACTCATTTCAGCCGCTTGTATCCACGATCTTGTTCTTTCGGTCATTACCCAAAGCTCATGACCATAGGTGAGAGTCGGAACGTAGATCGACCGGTAAATCGAGAGCTTCGCCTTTTGGCTCAGCTCCTCCTTCACCATGACGGACCGGTAAAGCGACCGCATCACTGCGGAGGCTGCACCAATCCACCTGTCAACCTCATGCTCTATCCTTCCCTCACTCGTGAACAAGATCCTGAGATACTTAAACTCCTCCACTTGAGGAAGCGGTGACGTGGGCCCGACCTCCTGTGGGTTCACCACCCACAGAGGTAGCCGTAGGGGGCCGGTGCAGTGTGGATTGGGTGGCAGTCGAAGGCGGGGCCTCGATGACCTGATCCCCGGACACAGCGGCTAGCTGTTGGGACATGGTGACTTGTGTTCACGACTTTATATTTCTCTGGTGAATTTAATATTTCCAAGGAATTTCCTCATTACACTGAAAGCTACTTAAAAGCTCACAATGAAAAGCTAAAAATATCATTTTGAAATTTGGGTTTTTTGAGGCCAGAGGAAAGTGAAGTTCCTCTTTCCCTCTCGCCTCGCTCTTAACCATTTCTTTTTCACAGGAAACATGTTTGAGGTTTTTTTTTTTTAAAAACAGCTTTGGGGTTTTCTCATTTGAGTCATCTTCAGAGTCGCCAGTATTTTTCACTTTCTCTAATGGATTTGTCTAAATTACTTTTTCTTTCGGTGGCACAGTGGTGTAGTGGTTAGTGCTGTCGCCTCACAGCAAGAAGGTCCTGGGTTCGAGCCCCGTGGCCGGCGAGGGCCTTTCTGTGCGGAGTTTGCATGTTCTCCCCGTGTCCGTGTGGGTTTCCTCCGGGTGCTCCGGTTTCCCCCACAGTCCAAAGACATGCAGGTTAGGTTAACTGGTGACTCTAAATTGACCGTAGGTGTGAATGTGAGTGTGAATGGTTGTCTGTGTCTATGTGTCAGCCCTGTGATGACCTGGCGACTTGTCCAGGGTGTACCCCGCCTTTCGCCCGTAGTCAGCTGGGATAGGCTCCAGCTTGCCTGCGACCCTGTAGAAGGATAAAGCGGCTAGAGATAATGAGATGAGATGAGACTTTTTCTTTCGCTTTATGAAACCAAATTTTGATCATCATAAACACAACAGTATGAACAGACTCACTAAAGTTACAAGCACAAACTTTCAGAAAGTCAAAGGTTAGCCCCGCCCCCTTTACATCACAAATGGGAGAAATTCTTGCGAAGTTTATTATTCGGACCCGGAGTATTAAGGCACATTTCAGTTTCACAGGGATTGCTGTACTTCCTCTATCGCACAGCTCTTCTGCCTCATTTTCTTTGGCTGAATGAACTCTTGGTGTTATATGGAGATGTTAAAGTGGGCTGTGAGAGGACATGAGCTTCACGTCCCGCCAATTACACGCTCTGGTCACTTATGAGGTGTCCTACTTTCTGACATGTTCTGGTTGATTTTTCTCTTTCTCGCTGTGAGCTGCTCATTCCTTCACTTCAAGGATACTTTAGACTCCTTATGATCTTTCTAGACTTTTAACAGTTCTTCATCAAAGTGTTGTTGTTGTTGTGTACACCCGCATCTGTGTGTAACTATAAAACTGACTTGAACCAGGAGTTGGTTCTGAATGTCACTCATGCTGCCTCAAAGCTGTGCTCAGGATAAACTATTTAAGACCTTACAGCTCTAAGTTACTGCTAAAGCTTCTGAAGAATTGATGAAAAGGACCGATGGAGGGAGAGGTGGATAGATACATTGCTGGATAGATGGAGAGATGAGTATATGACAGATGGGCTGACAGGTTGATGGATTGATGGACAGGTATGTAAAAGGATAAATAAGATGGAAAGTGAAATGGAGATGGACATTGATGGATGGAGAAATGTTTGACTCACTTCCTGCAGTGGAGAGATGGATAATGAAAGATGAATTGACAGATAGGACAAAGTGGACAAATGGTTGATTACAGATGGGTGGATGAATAAAAGAGGACATGATGAATGATGGATGGCCAGATAGACATATAGAAGGGCCGAGGAACCATGACTGATGGATGGGCAGCTGGATGGATGGATGATTGCACAGATGTGTAGTGACAGGTGGACAGATAGAAGGCAAGACTGATGGATGGACTGATGGATGAATGGAGTGGTTGAAGGAGAGATGGATTGATGAATGGATATGAATGATGGATAGACTGATATACATTTGTGATAGTGATGGATGGAACAGTGGATAAAGTGATGGATGGACGGAGTGACAGGTGGACTGATTGATGGAAGGCATGATTGGTGGATGACCTGATGGATGGATGAAGTGTTGGATGGATGGAGGGACAGATGGAGTAATGGGTGGATAGATGGGTGGAGTGATGGATGGATGAAGTGTGGGATGGAGAACCAGATGGGGTAATGAGTGGATGGATGGATGGATGGATGGATGGATGGAGTGACAGACATATGGTTGGAGTGATGAAGTGTTGGACGGATGGATGGATGGATGGATGGATGGATGGATGGATGGAGGGACAGATGAGGTAATGGGTGGATGGATGGTTAGAATTATGGATGGATGTATTGATAGAGTGATGGATGGCTGTATTGATGGAGTGATGGATGGATGGTTAGAGTGATGGATAGAGGGACAGATGAGGTAATGGGTGGATGATGGTTATTGATGGAGTGATGGATGGTAGATGAGGTAATGGGTGGATGGATGGTTATTGATGGAGTGATGGACGGTAAACACCTTCAATAGCATCTAACTCTGCATAACTAACATGTAAAAGTAGATAAAATAATAGGTGTGTGTGTGTGTTGTTCCAGATGCAGACGACGTATTACCTGCAGAGTCTCCACCTGCACATCCCTGGCACTGAGGCTCAGAACTCCACAGAGTTCCAGCAGGTAAGAGCTGTAACATCTCCTGATGAGCTGATCAGAGTCGGGTGTGAGGAGAACCTCAGACTGTGCAGAACCGTGCAGAAACATGGGCTCTTCAGAGAGCTTCATCTCTAACACACTCATTTAACCTCACCCAGGCTGAGATAAGCAGCTACTGAGTTCACTCACGCCTCCTCCACCTCAGGAGCTCATTATCTCACTCAGTGTGCAGGCTTCCAGTGTAACACCTTCAAATCCCCACAGCAACGCTTCGATTTTTATCTTCCTGCTGGACATTTAACGCTCCAGAACACAATTTAACCCTGAAAACGGTCATAAATATAAATACAGTTCAGACAAAAAACGAAGAAAACACACGTATTTTCAGAAATGAATATTTTGTGAAAAAATTCACAGCCATTATTACTGAGATTATTTAGAGATTTAAAGATGTGATTTTTGTGAATAAACTCAAAATAACAAAATTAAAATCTCTAACTTGTATTGAAAATATATAAATCAAAATCCTTATCAAAACAGATACACTTTGGGACACCATTTTTAACAAAAAAAAAAACAGCAAAATATAAAAATATCAGAAAATTAATAACATTTAAGGAATAAGTCACCTTTGAGAATGCAGTTATATTATATATGCATTTCTTCCACATTCAAATCTTTAAATATATATATATATATATATATATATATATATATATATATATATTAGTGCTGTCAAAAATGTCGCGTTATTAACGCCTTAACTTGACTCAATTTTAACGGCGATAATTTTTTTATCGCGAGATTAACGCTCTGTGACATGATGTAGGTTTTTCATAAGCTTTTGAAACAGCCAGGAACTTGGAACAGAGACTTTGCTTAGAAAACCGATAGCAGCTAGACTGTAATGCCGCGCCCCGCACAGCCAGAGTCCTCTGCCCTCCTCCCCCAAAGAACCAGCGCGGGCAGGGCGCGCTAGTAGAGATGGGATTTATGGCTCTTTGATGGGATCCGCATCTTTGCGATCCGTTCTTTGAAAAGAGCCGTTCAAAAGACTGGCTCATTTGGCTCTTTTTAAATATTTATTCAGTTTTAAGAAGACAGCGTCTAAAGAAGCTAGATCCCTCTGAACTGTAAACTCAATGCTATCCCAGAAATCCTTCCTGTAATATGCAAATTTGGCCGCCTCAGATTGGACAGCGCGACGCATCAACAGGCAGAAAGTGTAAAAGTACAAAATGTGTTAAGTGAGCTGAAACAGTAAAGATCAGATTCAGTGCAATATTTATCAACGAACAACTTAAAGTTAATATAATAGTGTACTTTATATTATAATCAAGCATGTCAAGCCTACCGTCACTGTGTAACCTGTCTCTCTGATTAGATTAATCAAGCAGTAGATCACTTCACTCATAGTTCTCTTGTTAGTCTCGGGACGAAGAGCCACGGTGCTCAGCTTAGGTTTCACTTTGCAGTGGCTGTGTCAAGACGTGTTATGCTTTGCAATAAGAAAAACATTGGTACAAAACAAGCCCATTCACTTTTTTATGCTGGTAAGAGAATTACAATGGTTTTTCGTGTGACAAAAATGTGCGATTAAATTGCGATTAATCGCGAGTTAACTATGACAGTCGCGACATTAATCACGATTAAATATTTTAATCGCTTGACAGCACTAATATATATCATAAATACTATTTTTAATTTTAGATACTATTTCAATATGCATTATATTGTAGTTTTATTATAATAAACGAATATTATATCCAATAAAATGTTTTGTATTGCAATTCATAGTTTTTACACTTTACTTTTTGAAGATTTGAATATGGTAGAAATGTACAGTGTAATGTAATATATATAAAATAACTATCATAGTCAAATATAAATTTAAATAGTAGAAAAAAATCAAGTCAAAATGTGAATTGTAAAATATATATGTTTAAAAAATAAATATACTCTATAAATCATAACTATAAATTGTAAAAAAAAAAAACATAATAAATAAATGTTGTAGTGATTTTATAAATAAAAATGTACACCGCTCCCACTTTGTACCTCGTGTGTCTAATCGGACGTGTTTTGCATCTGAATCGAACATCTCCCAGTTTAACACCGTATCCATTTAGTTTTTATCCTCTAAGAGTTGCTTCAGAATGATTGTGGAAAGGCAGTGTATGAGTTTAGAGTGTAGCTGGACTGAAAACACACACACTTATGAATAATGATGAAGCTGATACACTCCTGCAGGGCTGCACAGAAGGACAGATATGTCACGGGCTGAGTTTGTGGAACTCCAGCCGAGAATCTCTCGGGCGGTGGCGTTTTGCTCCTCCGTTGCATCAGACAGTGCAGACGGAGTGTGTGCAGCGATTCTGCTTCAGAGAGTACAGATGGAGTGTGTGAATAGTTGTGGCTCAGCCGGTGCGTTACTGTAACGAGATTCACAAGATTAACTTTGACCCACATTTTAATCGGCGATTAGCATAGTTTGTGATGATTACGTAATCACCGCTGCTTGAGCTGTCGGGGGAAATGAGAGGCGTTATTGTTGATTTCTGGGCTGTTTTTGATTCGTCGGGTTCTTTCACATACTCGCTTGAACAGAAGCTGCTCAGTGCGGTTCTTTAGGCAGGTGAGGACGCGGCGGTCCCACTCGGGTCCGAGAGCATCTGAGCAAGGTGATCTCGATCTGACTCTTGTGAGAAAGCAAGTTGACTCTGAATCGACTCATATGAAGGAAGTGAATCAAACATACCATGTGTTTTGGGGTGTGTGTAACATTTTGTTTGTACATTTTTTTTAAAGTGATATTAAACTGAACCAAAGCTGTAACACTTCAAAAAATGGTGTGTTCTGAATAATGAGTGAAAATAAACTCTGGGCACGACACACAAAAAAGTTCTAAACGAGTTATTTATAGCATTATCTGTGTTCTTCATGCTTGAGTGGTTTTAATTTGTTTGCTTGTGTGATTTCTACACACATTCGCTCAGCCTTTCCCTCATTTCTGACTGTTTTGGGCGTGTCCGAGTTCAGCACTGAGTTTGTGATGTCACACTCCACAGTAGTAGTTAATGGCTCATATGAAAGTGGACACTCAGGACTTTTTAAGAATTTGCAGGTTTCCGTTCTTATTTATTTTATTTACCTCACTTACTAGGTTTAAAGCTAGACAACCTTTTGATTTCATAAAATCGGTGAAATTTAGTTCCGTCTGAAATGTGGTGATTGTGATATCTGTTTATTTCTGTAATATCTCACAAAATATCAGGCCATTCTGTGGCTGGGAAGTTATTTAATTTGAGCGGATTAAAGCAAATAATGTGCATGAAATCGCTCGCTTTGCGCAGTCAAGCAGACAGAGGAAGTCCGTGTGCGCATGCGCAGGTTTACCTTCTTCTTCTTTTGGGTTTTACGGCAGCTGGCATCCACAGTGTTGCATTACTGCCATCTACAGGTTTACCTTTGAGCGTGCACTGACAGTTCCATCATTCTGTCGCTAAACGAACAGCTGATCACACCGAGGTGCTCGCTGAGCGCCCATATTTATTAGTTTGGTCCTGCATTTCCTTTCCTTCGTATATAACATAACGTCTTTTCTTCTCGCTTTCTTTCCGTTACTGTAGTCACTCTTTCACGTTTCATTCACACACTCGCGTCCTCCATTTTTCTCTCCTGTTTCAAATTTCTATCCCACAATGCCTTGTGCGAATGGTGAAAGCCCACCACGGGACGTAATGCATGACGTAGTATCTTGTATTGGGTCATGGTGAAGCAGGAAAAAATAGCAGATAATTTTGGGCCGCATGGAGATAAATTCATTAATTGTTCTATTTAAAAAAAAATAATAATAATAAAATTGGGAGTCTGTGATTTGAATTCAGTAGCTTTCGGTCACTAAACAAAAATAATTAGGTGTCGGGAAAATTCTTTTTATGACCTACGCTTGAACAATCTGAAAGGCTGTCTAGCTTTAAATACACCTCTCCACCCTCGCTTTCTTATCACTCTACTCACCAGCAGCTAAACACAGAGTCACGATACTCCATACACACAAACCCAATACTGTCCTGACTGATCTTATAACAGACCTGCGATGGGAAAGTAATTTGTTTGTTTATACAGATCGAAAATGTCTAAAGGGGTGTTCACACAGCACATATTTGCATCGATGCTGCACCGATGTATTTTGTTGCGATATATCTTACACCGGTGTAAATTTTGCGGAGCGTTCACATGTCATGAACCTGCTTACTAGAGAGAAGCGTGTTAGCACTGGTGCAGCCCCACTTGCGTTCACACGGCAGTTTTTGTGACCGTGCTATACGATAGTAATAATGCGGAAATGAAATATGCGCATGCGTGAAAATGTACTTCCTTTTCCCGGTTGTCATGGCATCACCAAGCGCCGGGAAAACAACGTGGATGAAGACACCAGTGTTGCCAGATACTGCTGATGTTTTCCAGCCCAAAATGTGTTCAAATCCGCTAAAATGCACTTAAAACCGCCCAATCTGGCAACACCGGAAGACACGCAGTTCTGTTGTTGTTGATATTCGCCATTTTGGAAGCGCAAAATACCAGGATGCAAATTATGCAATGCCCGTATGTAATCAACTCTCCTCACGCATAGCGAGTCTACCCCTGTAGCGTTCAGACGTCCCATTTTATATCGGTGCTGCCCGCAAACTAGCATTTACTCCGGAGTAAATTTCTTAAACCACCTCCCGAGCAGGGTTAGATTTGCACCGGTTTAAGCAGCTTTCAGGGGCGACACCGGTATAACTTTGTACCATGTGAACGCTCTACCGGGGCAGCCCCGGCGCTACACCGGAGTAAAAGTTGCCGTGTGAACAGCCCTTAAGTCAGTTTCCATTCTGCCTGAGGAACTGAACGCTAGTGTACTGCGAGAAAGGGTTAAAACGGCAAATAATTTTCCAAAACTGAAACCTCCTTCTGATTTTTTTTTTTTAAATCCCTGCTAACTCATTTACGCCAGCTGTGTTAATTAGTCTGCACAGATGGTACACAAAGTTTCTAAAATCAGGAACATGACCTGGTGAAGAAAGAGTGAGGGGGAAAAAACAGAGTAGTGTAACACTAAAACTGTTTTGTAATGCTTGTGTTCATACAAAATGCAGCCTTTAACACCTTTTAAAATGCTAACCCAACTCTTATTTAAATAACAACGTGTTTTGAATGTTAGACGAAAGACTTTTTTTTTTTAATCAAAAATGTAACCGCGACGCTTCATCAGCGGAGATGTTTATCAGGGCAGGAGAAAGATGAAAGGCTACGTTTAGGTACTCAATTATTTTCCATGGTTTGTGTTCATTTTTGAAATTGAGACAACACTGATGCTACCATGACCTCCACATCTCTCGAGCTGCTGTAAGTGGGAAATCATCACAGTGTGATTAGTCATATGATGAAGGTTGAGCAGAGGAAGTGGAGAACGCTGATCAGGAACTGAAACAGCAGCAAGAAAACACCACCACAGTGTTAATGCCGTGTGTGTGAGAGATGTTAGAACGATACGCTGTTTGTTTTCTAATGCAAAAGTAACATAACCGATATTTATTGAACAGTTTTAATCGAATCAGTGGTCCTCATGAGTCACGTGACTAAAATCAGGACGTGATTGAAGTACTTTGCGTCAGGGAGTGGATTTGGTTGGAGTTTTAAGCACCAGGTTCCTTATTCTGGGTCAGTTTTAAGCAGGATCACATGTTTCCTCCCATAATTCCTTTCGCCAAATGACCGTTGTATGAAAGTTTAGATTGAGAAGTGATTTTTAGTATTGGCACCCTGTTGGACATGATGGAAATATTGACGCAAATTAAGTGTGTTTTTAAATTCTTCAGGTTGGAGAAATGTCCATCATCATCTCGGCTTTACTTTATGACTTTATGAAGTTGGAACACTATGCAAAAAAAGCAGAATGCAGTGATTTTACAAATTCTTTTTGACCTATGTTTAATTCGATACAAGACAAAGATATTTAATGTTCATACTGATCAACTTTTTTTAACCTCCTAGGGCTTAGCGGTCACATGCGTGGACAGCACTTTATGGAAATTCGGAACAAGAATCCACATATCTGGACATACTTTTTCTCTAAAAGTAGATCTTATCAAAAGATGATGCTTAGTTTTTATTCTAATCAGGTTCTAATAAGCCCAAATAGCAAAGAGAAATAAAAAATGCATGTAAAAAAACAGCTTGGGCCTTAGGAGGTTAAATAAATATACACTCATTCTGAATTTGATGCCTGCAGTATGTTCCAGAAAACATTGGTACAGGGGCAACAGAAGACTGGGAAAATTGTAGAATGCTTTAAAAAAAACAAAAAAAACCCATATTTTTGGAACTTTCTACAGGTCATCGGAAAGCTTCAGTCGTTCACAAGCAAGAATGGGGCGTGGTTCACCACTTTGTGGAGAACTGCGTGGGCAAATAGTCCCAACAGTTTAAGAACAATGTTTCTCAATATACAGTTGCAAGGAATGTAGCGATTTCATCATCGACAATCTATAATATCAAAGGATTCAGAAACTCCAGAGAAATATCTGCATGTAAGGGGCAAAACCGAAAACCAACAATGAACACTTGCGAGCTTCAATCTCTCAGGTGGCACGGCGTTAAATACTGACATGATTTTGTATAAAGGGTATTACTATACAGGCTCGGGAGCGCTTCGGAAAACTGTTATCAGTAAACACGGTTCATCACTGCATCTACCGCACAAAGCAAAAGCTGTAGATCAATAACAACCAGAAACACCGGTGAATTCTCCAGGCCTGAGCTCTTCTGAGATGGACTGAGGCAAAGTAGAAAAGTGTGCTGTGGTCTGACAAGTCCATATTTTATTTATTTATTTTTTATTTTTTGAAATCATGAACATCGTGTCCTCTGGGCTAAAGAAGAAAAGGAACATCCAGATATTTACCAGCACAAAGTTCAAAATCCAGCATCTGGCAGGGGTAACTTGCACATCTATGAAGGCTCCATTAAAGCTGAAAGGTACATACAGATTTTGGAGCAACATACCGTATGCTGCCATCCAGATGATGTCTTTTTCAGGGACGTCCCTGCAAGACAAAGCCAAGCCACATTCTGCCCATGGCATGACAGTACGGCTTTGTAATAAGAGTGAGGGTGCTAAACTGGCCCACCTGCCTCTCATTGAAAATGTGTGGAGTGTTATGAAGCTCAAAATACATCAACAGAAACCCCAGATTGTTGAGCAACTGAAATAATATATTGAGGAAGAATGGGAAAGAATTTCACTTTCAAAATTTCAACGATGAGTGTCCTCAGTTTATAAACATTTTCTGAGCGTTATTTAAAAGAACAGGTAATGTAACACAGTGATGAACACGCACCTGTCCCAAGTTTTTTGGACTATGTTGCAGGCATCAAATTCGGAATGAGTGTATATTTCCAAAAACAACAAAGTTTATCAGATGGAATCTTCAATATTTTGTCTTTGTTTTGTATTCAATTGAATACAGATAAAAACAAAAAAAAAAAAAGAAAATGATTGCATTCTGGTTTTAAATTATGTTTTAAATACAGCATCCCCAGTGGTTTGGTTGGTTGGTTGGTTGGTTGGTTGGTTGGTCGGTCGGTTGGGTTTTTTTTGGGGGGAGGATTGGGATTTATTTTTTTTATTTGCCCACCCACCCTCTCAGGAACTCTTGAAAGTTCTCTGTAAAACCCTACTATAAAATATTTACTTATCAGAAAGAGTTCTAATGAAAGCCTCTCACTGGTGGTTGTTTTCAGTGCTGTTTGTTTGTCTTTCTGCTCAACCGATTCCCAAGAAACTTGGTAGAAGGGTGTAACATGGGCCAAGAAAGAACTCGTTCAACTTTGTAGTAGATCTGAGTCACGCAGCAGATCCGTGGACTTTAGCTAAAGTTGCGAGATATGACCTTTGGTCTTGGTGGAAGTCTGCGCTCAATGCCATCCGTCTTAAAATCTGGTAGATGGAAGATCAGTTCAATAGTGACGAAACATAGCCAGTGTAGAAATATGATGACTGCATATCACAGTCGACATCCACGTGCATCAGTAATCCTCTGGGATCCACGTGTACGCAC
>NC_083578.1:6418959-6503959 GCF_027579695.1 Neoarius graeffei
CACACATCTGTTATTAATTTGGACACAAAGGACATACAGTGGTGCTTGAAAGTTTGTGAACCCTTTAGAATTTTCTATATTTCTGCATAAATATGACCTAAAACATCATCAGATTTTCACACAAGTCCTAAAAGTAGATAAAGAGAACCCAGTTAAACAAATGAGACAAAAATATTATACTTGGTCATTTATTTATTGAGGAAAATGATCCAATATTACATATTTGTGAGTGACTGTTCAGGAACAGTGGGCATAGCCTTGTTGAGGCATGATGGATGGCGAGTCATGGAAGACATCCTCAGGGTTTGGCGTTGGCACAGGAGGGGGAGTGCAGGAACCTGGTGTGAGCCTTGTGAGGTTTTGTGATTTCCTGCTTGCTGATGTCCGGCATGACAAGGGCACACTCCATGGCCACAACCAGCTCGGCTGGCGTTTTGGGTGCTGTCATCCTCATAATCATGCACTCTGTTGGAGGGAATGATCCATAGTGACCCACTCTGTGACCCAAGTGGCTGAGTGTTGTTTAGGTTGCAGCCAGCACTTGGTGGTTCTCAGCAGAGCGTTCATTTGGCTGTGGGGTTTGACCTCTGCCCGATACACCCAGTGGTGGAATTCAGCCATAGCATGGTAGGCCAAGCACCGGCAGCACCCCAGGATTTGTTCTTTCAGGAGCGGGTAATCCTCTGCCGAGGCTGGTGGGAGATCATGATAGGTCAGCTGGGCCTCTCCTGGGCCCACTCCTCCTCAGGTCATCCTTCTCGTATGGCTATCTGTTCAAAGATGTGGAGGTAGGCATCGATGTTATCAGCCTGGGGAGTAGACAGAGAGCCTCTTGGCAGGGATCTGGCCAGGGAGGGGAGAGGCTTTCGCTCGTTGCTGCAGCAGCTCCTGGGTGGTGACTTGGAGGCCTTTGCTGAGTTCCTGTGTCACCTGTTGTTGCTGGAGACTGGTTTCCAGGAGATGCTGCCGGAGAGGCTCCATGTGGAAGGTGAGTGGGGTGTTGTGTTCACACCCGCATTCTCCACCAGCGTGGCACTCGCGACCTAGTCCTCCTGATTTATCTTTGGCATCAGCGAAGTGGTCTATGCGGAGACAGGAGGGGAGAATCAGTCAAAATACTCTAAAAGAACCTGACTAACCTCTGTTTGTGGTGTCACCTCTTTATACTCCCCTGGCTGCTCGAATGTCTTTCAACACCATGGGAGCAATGAAGAAAAGAACAATCCACTGCTTGGGTGGTGTTTTCTTTGGGGTGCCGTCACACATGTTAATGCAGTGTGGAAATAAAAAGTTGTTTCAGGTATTTTATTCTGGATGGAATAAAGTTTGTGAAAAATTTGGGAATAAAATTGAGAGAGAGAGAGAGAGAGAGGGGAGATCTCAAAGGGACACAAGTCCCCCCCCCCCCACTTCCATGTGCACATGGACATTTGGATATTAATGAGCTCATAATGTTTTAGTTCTTCAGTAAGAGACAACATCTAGGCATCTTGATCAGTGAAAACCGTTACCATAGCAATGAGGGCAAAACAAAGATGGGTTGTTTCATCCTTATTCCTGACTGATCTCTCCTGCTGGACATTTTGTCTCCTTCGAGTCGGAGCTACAGCCTGATCCTAGCGCAGGAGGTTGGGTTTGTTGAAATCTTAGTGAGGAGAAACAGTGAGACAGCAGCTCGAGTCTTCACAGATCTGAGCTTATGGTCCTGTATGTTCAGGTGAAAATGACCACCAACTGTGCAGCGTGACTCCCAGACTCGCATCAGTGTGTGTGTGTGTGTGTGTGTGTTCTGACCTGACCTGCTCGATGATTCCAGAGAATAAAGCCAGTTTAGACTTTTTATTTGAATAATTACCGTAGCACCATGTAATTGTTAAGGGACAATATTTACTGCATAAAAATGAACAAATGCTGTATATAAGCAAGTGAAAATATTTTTCGCCCACAGTGGATTACTCGGCGTATTTGTGACATTTGTACTAATTTCAAGCTGAAATGTTTCACATATTTTTTGGAAAGAAACAAATTAATCTTCCATTAGAATCACATTTCCAAGCTTGAAATGAGTGTAAGGTCGAGATACAGTGGGGCAAAAAAGTATTTAGTCAGCCACCAATTGTGCAAGTTCTCCCACTTAAAAAGATGAGAGAGGCCTGTAATTTTCATCATAGGTACACTTCAACTATGAGAGACAGAATGGGGGAAAGAATCCAGGAAATCACATTGTAGGATTTTTAATGAATTAATTGGTAAATTCCTCGGTAAAATAAGTATTTGGTCACCTACAAACAAGCAAGATTTCTGGCTCTCACAGACCTGTAACTTCTTCTTTAAGAGGCTCCTCTGTCCTCCACTCGTTACCTGTATTAATGGCACCTGTTTGAACTTATCATCAGTATAAAAGACACCTGTCCACAACCTCAAACAGTCACACTCCAAACTCCACTATGGCCAAGACCAAAGAGCTGTCAAAGGACACCAGGAACAAAATTGTAGACCTGCACCAGGCTGGGAAGACTGAATCTGCAATAGGTAAGCAGCTTGGTGTGAAGAAATCAACTATGAGAGCAATTATTAGAAAATGAAAGACATACAAGACCACTGATAATCTCCCTCGATCTGGGGCTCCACGCAAGATCTCACCCCGTGGGGTCAAAATGATCACAAGAACGGTGAGCAAAAATCCCAGAACCACACGGGGGGACCTAGTGAATGACCTGCAGAGAGCTGGGACCAAAGTAACAAAGGCTACCATCAGTAACACACTACGCCGCCAGGGATTCAAATCCTGCAGTGCCAGACGTGTCCCCCTGCTTAAGCCAGTACATATCCAGGCCCGTCTGAAGTTTGCTAGAGAGCATTTGGATGATCCAGAAGATGATTGGGAGAATGTCATATGGTCAGATGAAACCAAAATAGAACTTTTTGGTAAAAACTCAACTTGTCATGTTTGGAGGAGAAAGAATGCTGAGTTGCATCCAAAGAACACCATACCTACTGTGAAGCATGGGGGTGGAAACATCATGCTTTGGGGCTGTTTTTCTGTAATGGGACCAGGACGACTGATCCGTGTAAAGGAGAGAATGAATGGGGCCATGTATCGTGAGATTTTGAGTGAAAACCTCCTTCCATCAGCAAGGGCATTGAAGATGAAACGTGGCTGGGTCTTTCAGCATGACAATGATCCCAAACACACCGCCCGGGCAACGAAGGAGTGGCTTCGTAAGAAGCATTTCAAGGTTCTGGAGTGGCCTAGCCAGTCTCCAGATCTCAACCCCATAGAAAATCTTTGGAGGGAGTTGAAAGTCCGTGTTGCCCAGCGACAGCCCCAAAACATCACTGCTCTAGAGGAGATCTGCATGGAGGAATGGGCCAAAATACCAGCAACAGTGTGTGAAAACCTTGTGAAGACTTACAGAAAACGTTTGACCTCTGTCATTGCCAACAAAGGGTATATAACAAAGTATTGAGATGAACTTTTGTTATTGACCAAATACTTATTTTCCACCATAATTTGCAAATAAATTCTTTAAAAATCAGACAATGTGATTTTCTGGATTTTTTTTTCTCATTCTGTCTCTCATAGTTGAAGTGTATCTATGATGAAAATTACAGGCCTCTCTCATCTTTTTAAGTGGGAGAACTTGCACAATTGGTGACTGACTAAATACTTTTTTGCCCCACTGTCTGAGCTGAATAATCGTATATTTGTAATCTAACAACATCATAACTGAGGAATTAAATAACGGATGAGTAAACTAATCAACGACAACGACTTGTTTCTTTTCTCTCTCTCTCTCTCACACACACACACACACACACACACACACACACACACACACACACACACACACACACTTGTTTTGCAGCTTAGTGCATCTCTTTTAATCCATTGCTGCTTGGTAGCTTAAGGGAGCAGCAATGATGGGCCGCTTAAAGCTTACAAACCTTGTTCCAATGCGTGCGTGCACGCACACACACACACACACACACACACACACACACACACACTTTTTGTGCCTGAGGCAGGATCCTCAGCTCCTGAAATGCCGTTTTTCTGTGCTCAGGAGTAAAGTTGACTTCTTTGTTTAATATGAGTTCAGCGAGTGTTCTTCAAAAGGATCTTTGTATAGTTAATGGTTCTATGATTCCTAAAAGGGTTCGAGTGTAGACTCGCACCCAAGCTTCCTTAATGGTTCTGGATTTTATCTTTTTTCATATATATACGAGGGTAAGTCAAAAAGTTCTAAGACAAATTGAAAAAAAATCTTCATTTATGAAAATAAAGCTATGTCTCTACATATTTTCCATTTAAGTCTAAACACTTCTGCAAGCAGGGCGGCACGGTGGTGTAGTGGTTAGCGCTGTCGCCTCACAGCAAGAAGGTCCGGGTTCGAGCCCCGGGGCCGGCGAGGGCCTTTCTGTGTGGAGTTTGCATGTTCTCCCCGTGTCCGCGTGGGTTTCCTCCGGGTGCTCCGGTTTCCCCCACAGTCCAAAGACATGCAGGTTAGGTTAACTGGTGACTCTAAATTGAGCGTAGGTGTGAATGTGAGTGTGAATGGTTGTCTGTGTCTATGTGTCAGCCCTGTGATGACCTGGCGACTTGTCCAGGGTGAACCCCGCCTTTCGCCCGTAGTCAGCTGGGATAGGCTCCAGCTTGCCTGCGACCCTGTAGAACAGGATAAAGCGGCTAGAGATAATGAGATGAGACTTCTTCTGCAAGCGGTGTTTCCATCGGAGAATTCCTTCTTTGTAGAATTCTGAGGGCCGTCTCTCACACCTTTTGAAATTATAACATTGGTCTTAGAACTTTTTTGACTTACCCTTGTGTGTACATGTATGATGGTCTGCACATTAAATCATGGTATATTTGAAGAGTTAATTATATATAGGATTCAAACTTTATAAAATAAATAGAAAAATAGCTCCTTTTCCTATGTGGTTTTAATTATTGTAGACTACCTAAAAAAAAAATAATAATAATAATAATAATAACCATAGCTCTTGGACCCCGAAATAAATAAATGCTGTCTGGATCCCTGAACTGCAAAAAATTTAAAACTGAATTTGAGGAGAAAATTCCTGAGCACTAGTGAAACGATCTTGCTGCATGGACAGATATTTTTACTTGATAAGACATCTTAGAATAAGTTTCAGTCTAGAACCAAGTTTAATAATCTCAGAACTGGTGTCTTGTGTTCTTCTAATAGGAAATGCTCGATCGTTTCAACTATTTTCAAGATATTTTCACTTGCTAAGATTTTTTTTGCAGTGTAGAAGATAAATTTAGTTCTCAGGCTTCTAACTGAATCATGTGTGGATGTTCTAAATAAATGCATGTCGTGTTTTCGCCCCTAGAGGAATACGTTTTGTGATTTAGCCTAAGGCTCTGTCACATTTAATACATTTTAGTTTTAAGTCGCATCACTTTTGCTCCGTTTACGCCGGGCGTCCACACCACTCCAGAGACTTTTGGACGTATCCTTCCCTAATTTCTTACGCTCCGATCACGTGACCCTTTTCCAGAAAAAAACAAACCACATCAGCTGTTTATCCCAGCAAGCGCACGCCCAGTGTACGCGAATGGTCATGTGATATATGTTCAGGTGTGTTTGTGTGGACGGAGGTTATTTCTGATATGGAGATAAAACGCTTATCTTCATGGAGATTATTTTTGTTTTAAAACACTGTTTTAAAGCTTAAACGTGTTCGTGTGGATGTAGATAAATAGATAAATGTTGTACTTGGAATCTTAAATTAAAAAAAAAAAAAAATCTAGTGGTTGGACCCATAAATAAATAGTACTTGGGACCTTAATTAATTAAATACAGTCCTTAGATGAGTATATTTTGTGCATGGACCCCTAAATACAGAAATGTACAGTGGCACCTCAGGTTACGAACTTAATTCGTTCTTGGACTCCGTTCGCGAACCGAATTAATTTTTCCCATTGAATTTAATGTAAATCCAATTAACCTGTTCACCGACCCCAGAAACAGGTTTTTTTTTTTTTGTAACTTTTTATGGGTTTGTGTGGAAAAATACAGTAATACTAAAATAAAACATAATAATTGTACAGTACACTTTGCGGTTGATAGTAATGCTTGGCGAGATCAGAAACATGATCACCACGTTCATGTTTAACTATTATTTCCTTCTTCGTTTCAACAGTGATGCTTTTAGGCTTCTTAACCGCACTAACACTTTTCACTTTCATGGGAGCCATAATGAGGGTTAATTTAATGCAAAAAGCAAAAAAGAAATCGTATCAACACAATGCAATGGTGGACAATGTTCACAGCGCCACCTTGAGTACAACTGATGCTGCCGCACGCCTCATGTAGGCCAGTTTGTGCGTTCGTGCATCGAAGCATCATTCGCGAATCGAAGCAAAATTTGTTCGAAAATGGTGTTCGTAGCCTGATTTGTTTGTGAATAGGGACGTTCGTGACCTGAGGTTTGACTGTAGTCCTTAAAACGCAAACTAAACAAATAATGCTTGGAGACAAATAAATGTAGTTCTTGGGTCACTAGTTGAGCATGCTTTACTACCTGGATCCCTCAATTAAAAAATAAAAATCTCATGATTGGACCTCTAAATAAATAATTTCAGTTCTTGGACCCCAAATAAATTGAGTTGATTAATTTTCCAGTGGACGTGATCCCGCCGGTTACAACAGTAGAGCTCACAACACGCTCGAGAGAGACGACCTGGGAGGCAACGCTGGGAAATTGTGTTCTTGTAACACAGTCGGTGTGTATGAGAGAGATAAAATGTTTTGACTCGCATGATGCTTCATTATGGACCTGACCCTATCTGTCCCTCGCTGTCTCAAGCTGAACAAACGAACACACACACACACACACACACACACTTTAACTGAAATTGCTCGGATTGCTGCGCTGTTCAGTACCTGGTTTATTTTTACTCCTGTACTCCCAGTAAGAGGAAGAACCGTGTGTAAACATTAAACACCGATGACTCGGTTTCGATCTTATCTTAGATTATTATTATGTGCTCTAGTGGAAAGAAAAAAAGTCAACACTAGCAATATTTTGAGGGAAAGTTCAGCAAAAATAGTTAGCATAGCGTTTAAAGTGGTTCGTTTCTTTTTCTGAGGTATTTTAGTTTCCACTCGAGCAAAGTGCTTTCTTTCTCCCAGTCTCTCGTAAGATTATTTTTATTAGCAGACGCGTACAATACTGCATCAAAGTACATCCTAGTTACAGTCTGTTTACTACGACTTTTGTTTTTCATTTGTAAACATTTGCAGTTATGAACAGCCATCATGAAAATTTATAAGAATTTATTTACCTTTTTAACATCCTAATTATAAGATTATGATGTGTACATTTGGATGCGTGTGTGTGTGTTTTAGGTATCTTGGAGACAAAGAGGTTGGACATCGTTCACAGTCAGGAGATGATTAATCAGAACCTCGGTGGAGTGACGTATTATGCAGCCAACCTGCTGATATGGTGGCAGATTCCTCAGTATGTCCTCATCGGCATCAGTGAAATCTTTGCCAGCATCGCAGGTACACACACACACTCTTACATCAGAGAACAAAGGGAGCCATTACTTTCGCCTGTTGGTGTGATTAAACCATTTTCGCCAAAGGTCGCAGGTTAACCTGGGATTCAGCCTTTTGTTCTTCATCTCAATGACACACTTCATAAAATCCTCATAAAGTGTGTTATCAGTTTTTTTCCTTGTCCTGTCATGACTCTTAAACTGTGTGTGTGTGTGTGTGTGTGTGTGTGTGTGTGTGTGTGTGTGTGTGTGTGAGAGGTGGGAATACACTCTGGATGTACCCCCCCCCACACACACACACACCCCTAGGTGCAATTAAATGTAGCTACTCCATCTACTGGCACTTTTTTTGGGATGTTGGAGGAAACCAAAGAACCCTGAAGAAACCCCAGATGAACCCAGAGTGCACACAGAAACTCTAACCCGAGCTCAGGATTGAACCCGGGACCCTGGAGCAGCCACATGATAAATATATAGATATTCAACTGACTGCAGAAATCATAGAGTGGAAAGAAGTTGAGGACAAGTTCAGATATCAGAAAGGAATCAGGTGACTGCAGGACAAAGTGGTCATGAAAGGAGGTCGACTCAGAATGAAGGTGTTAAAGGAACAGTCCACCGTACTTCCATAATGAAATATGCTCTTATCTGAATTGAGACGAGCTGCTCCGTACCTCTCCGAGCTTTGCGCGACCTCCCAGTCAGTCAGACGCAGTCAGACACGCTGTCACTCCTGTTAGCAATGTAGCTAGGCTCAGCATGGCCAATGGTATTTTTTGGGGCTGTAGTTAGATGCGACCAAACTCTTCCGCGTTTTTCCTGTTTACATAGGTTTATATGACCAGTGATATGAAGCAAGTTCAGTTACACAAATTGAAACGTGGCGATTTTCTATGCTATGGAAAGTCCGCACTATAATGACAGGCGTACTAACACCTTCTGCGCGCTTCGACAGCGCATTGATACGGAGCTGGGTGTGTGTGTGGAAGGAGGCGGAGCTGGGTGTGTGTGTGGAAGGAGGCGGAGCTGGGTGTGTGTGTGGAAGGAGGCGGAGCTGGGTGTGTGTGTGGAAGGAGGCGGAGCTGGGTGTGTGTGTGGAAGGAGGCGGAGCTGGGTGTGTGTGTGGAAGGAGGCGGAGCTGGGTGTGTGTGTGGAAGGAGGCGGAGCTGGGTGTGTGTGTGTGGAAGGAGGCGGAGCTGGGTGTGTGTGTGTGGAAGGAGGCGGAGCTGGGTGTGTGTGTGTGGAAGGAGGCGGAGCTGGGTGTGTGTGTGTGGAAGGAGGCGGAGCTGGGTGTGTGTGTGTGGAAGGAGGCGGAGCTGGGTGTGTGTGTGTGGAAGGAGGCGGAGCTGGGTGTGTGTGTGTGGAAGGAGGCGGAGCTGGGTGTGTGTGTGTGGAAGGAGGCGGAGCTGGGTGTGTGTGTGTGGAAGGAGGCGGAGCTGGGTGTGTGTGTGTGGAAGGAGGCGGAGCTGGGTGTGTGTGTGTGGAAGGAGGCGGAGCTGGGTGTGTGTGTGTGGAAGGAGGCGGAGCTGGGTGTGTGTGTGTGGAAGGAGGCGGAGCTGGGTGTGTGTGTGTGGAAGGAGGCGGAGCTGGGTGTGTGTGTGTGGAAGGAGGCGGAGCTGGGTGTGTGTGTGTGGAAGGAGGCGGAGCTGGGTGTGTGTGTGTGGAAGGAGGCGGAGCTGGGTGTGTGTGTGTGGAAGGAGGCGGAGCTGGGTGTGTGTGTGTGGAAGGAGGCGGAGCCGGGTGGGTAAAAACTTTTTTTTTTTTCACTCTTATCCTGTAAGGAGCGTCATCACTTCCTCAAGGTTCTAAAGCGATTCTATCTTATATTGACTTTTTTTGGATTTACAGAAGAGCCTGAGTGACTGGCTGAAACCTTCATAAACCCTGAAAAACCTCGTCTCATTTCTCCATCAGCTCATCTCATCTCATCTCATTATCTCTAGCCGCTTTATCCTTCTACAGGGTCGCAGGCAAGCTGGAGCCTATCCCAGCTGACTACGGGCGAAAGGCGGGGTACACCCTGGACAAGTCGCCAGGTCATCACAGGGCTGACACATAGACACAGACAACCATTCACACTCACATTCACACCTACGCTCAATTTAGAGTCACCAGTTAACCTAACCTGCATGTCTTTGGACTGTGGGGGAAACCGGAGCACCCGGAGAAAACCCACGCGGACACGGGGAGAACATGCAAACTCCGCACAGAAAGGCCCTCGCCGGCCACGGGGCTCGAACCCAGGACCTTCTTGCTGTGAGGCGACAGCGCTAACCACTACCTCCATCAGCTCTCCTGCACTAAAAACACCATGTGTTTTTTTTTTTGTTTTTTTTTTTATCGTCGTTTTTCTAACTATAGATTTTTTTTTTTCCTTGGTTTTCATTCATTCACCCTAATGATTCCTCTGATAAACGAGTGGCCTTTATAAAGTGCCCTCCACCCTCGTGCAGCGTCCCAGGCCGAGCGCAAGCTTTTATTCACACGGCTTTGTGAGAAATCTGTGGCTCTATCAATCAGCAGCGATCGATGTTGAGCAGCGGTACATTATTACACTCTCACTCAGAGAACGGCCGTTTCGGCCAGGCTTCCATCCGCACTCTCGGTTACATCAGTGACCAACAGTTACTATGCAGTGTGTGTGTGTGTGTGTGTGTGTGGTCTCAAAGAACAACCCCAGTGTCCTTGGCTGGTTTACGATCCCATTCTTATCAGCTCAGTAGGTTGGTGAGTGAGGTGGAGCTTAAAACAACCTTTATAATTAATTGTGCCAAGTAGGCGGAGCTTAAAGCTTTCAAAATGTATCCTGATAAGTGAGGCGGAGCTTATAACTCTTTTATTATTAATGCTGTCAAATGGTTTGCACTTAAAGCTTGCAAAATTAATTGAGGTGGAGCCTTGAGAACGGACTGTGGGTGGAGCTTAAAGCCTTCTTCAAAGTCAGTTGCGCTAACTGGGGTGGAGCTTAAGGGCCCGTTTACACGAGGACGCTGTCGGGTAAAAACGACTAAATATTTTATCGGAAGTGCCTTTCGTCTACACGGGGACGGCGTTTCCGAGGCTGAAAAACGGATAAAATTGAAAACGCCTTCCAGAGTGGATAAGTTAAAAACAGCCCCCGTTGCATATCCGTCTAAACTACCCAATACGCCAAACTCTGCTCGGATCTGCTCGCGTCGGGTACGCGTTTACGTCATACATATGTCATATACTGTACATGCCAGCCCGGGAAGTAAGAAAGTAAGTAAAAAAGTAAGAGCATGTCTGATTACATCGATCCAACGGACCTTCAAGCTGCTCTGGCAGCTTTAATAAACGTCCAGGAGTCCTTCGAACATCTATACCGAATCTGCACATATACCGTTAATGAACAGAGGCGGGTATAGCATGCTCTTACTTTTTTACTTACTTTCTTACTTACCATAGCCAGAGTAGTCAAAGTTTTCGCGGCGCAGATGTGCAGATCAGACAAGACGGAAGACGTTGCGCATGCGTGCAGACATAGCGGAGGTCTTTCACAGCACCACCTAGCCGCCTGGCATGCACATCCAATTGAATTCCACACATTTATGCGTCACCGTATAGACGCAGATTTCCTCCTTGAAAACGGTCGTGTAGACGCGGGAAAAAAGTGAGAACGAAAACGGACTTTTGCGTTTTTGTTTCAGACCGTCCCCGTGTAAAGTGGGCTTAAATCCCTGCTGCGTGTGCTGAGTGCTAAACCTCAGTGAGGTTCAAAATGATTTGTGCCAAGTGGGTGGAGTTTCAAGCCTTCTTCATGGTTAATTATCAAGTGGGTGGGGTCTAAAGACGACTTTAAAGTTATTTGTGTTAATGGGTGGAGCTTGCAGCCTTTTCCTGTTGTCTCGCCTTAAAGGACAAGCTTTTTTCAGCTCATTGTGATCATCGTTATAAAAGGTGTGTTGCTGTTGTGATGAAATCATGATCCTGACTAAATGCTTGATGTACGGAATTTTCATTTTATTAATTTTTTTATTTATTTTTAAATCGGACACTAATCTATTAGTGTTGTAGAACTCCAGACCGATCTTCATCTCAACACTACTTCATGAAGGTCTCGGTCTCGTCTCAGAATTGCCCACATTTTAACTCGGTCTCAGACGTAGAGAACGCGGGATTTTATTGTGGAAGACCACAACTGTGGGGATTTCACTAAATCACCTGTGTATTGTCTGATTTATTGGTTAACGTCGTTACTGTGATCGGATGTAAAACCTCCTGCTTCTAATGTGACCAATGACGTGACTCATTGCTAATTCGAAATTTTTTTTTTTACTGTTAAGCGCTGTCACCCCTCCCCCACCCCCTTCACACACACTGGTCTGGTCTTGGTCTTGACTGGGTCTTGCCCTGCCTTGGTCTTGACTTGATCTCAGCCCCTCAAAGTCTTGGCCTTGTCTCGGTCTCCATACACTCTGGTCTTGGTCTTGACTTGATCTCAGCCCCTCAAAGTCTTGGTCTTGTCTCGGTCTCCATACACTCTGGTCTTGGTCATGTCTTGGTCTCAGTTTAGTTGGTCTTGACTACAACACTATAATCTCTCTTTCTAGTCCAATATCAGTCTGGAAGCAGCGCTCAGGCTTCAGATCAGTTCATCCAAACTTCCAGCTATAAAACTAATCATCATTCAATGCCAGATTGTATATAGAGGGGGAAAAAAACAAGAAGACTTTTTGTGTTATTAGTCAATGAACAGTGCGACCAAGATAGCAGTCAGTGAGTTGGGATTGTGTTGGAGTGCAATCTCACACTTTCAAAGCCAACGCTAACAGTTCATTACGCTGAACCCTCCTGTGAAATGCAAATAGGAGGCAAATAATGGCAAGGAACCTTAAAATAAAACCTCAGCTCTCTGAATCGAGCTCATATGAGGAAATGCGAGGGATCCCAAGTTTCTCCTCTGGCCCTATTCTGTTTGAATAAATCCCTTTTAATGGAGTCCGCTGTCCGATCCATTATGTGACAGCCGGCTTTCTGTTTTTGGATCTCTCTCTCTCTCTCTCTCTCTCACACACACACACACACACACACACACACGGACACACACACGGACACACACACACACACACACACACACACACACACACACGGACAGACTCCCTGCGGATATCATGCACCACAGGCCCAGCGGGGGACACGGCAGATACAAAACCTCATCCAAGCCTTCATCCTTCAGAGGATTTTTTTTTTTTTTGGAATAATTTTCTAATAAGCAGATCATACAGCTAATTTTTTTTTAGAAAGCGAAAAACAAGCCCAGTAGATGGAGAAAATACACCATACAAATATACCAAGGAAAGATCTAGTGGAGAAAATGATTAACTGTATAACTACTGATTCTACTTTTACACCACAGTGCTGTTGGATTCTGATTGGTCAGAAAGGAGGTGTTGATTAGTTTTCTATAACAGCAGCTCTGACAGTGGCGCAGCGATAAATCACAGGTTTATATTTATAATAACACGCTCGTTCTAATACATTTTCGTTTCTATAGTAACAGCTCGTTCACATGGCAGACTCTCCATAAAAACGGACAGGTTTGTAATCACGGATATGTGACGAGGCATTTATTTAACATTTTATGGAAGGAGTCTCCAGTGTCAGCACTTTGTCACAGTCAGTAAGTTTTCTGACATCTTCAGGATAGACGAGTTTACGCTTTGCGGTTTCTTGGGAACCTTTCTGAAGGAATGACTGTTTATCGCTGCTACGATGTAAGTCGATGATGATGGTGCCCTTTATTGTCACTAGTCAAATGTACCAGCGAAATTAGCTGTCAACCTGTCCGTACATATACAACATACAATTGACATAGGGTAGACAGGACAGGAAGACAGGGATGAAGATAAAAAGGAAACACAACATGAGGAGAGATAAGGAAAAAAAGAACACCCCCCACACTATGCTACTGTCAGGAGTACAGTGTGGGAACATTTAAAAAACCTTTGCACATAAGCACACAACAAGTACACTTTAAACACTGGACTTGAGGGGGGGAATCAGGGGTAGGGGGTAAGGGGGAGGGGAGGAGGTAATCCAGCGCAAGCAAGCAGCCGTCCGCTCCTGCAGCCATGAAGGCGCTGGTCACGCACCCGCTTGTCACACTGGGGGTAAAAATGGCGACCGCGGAAAGTTAGAGAAGGAATGCGAGAGTGTCTCCTGGCAGTGACCTTCAGGGGGAAATGTTGCCTCAGCAACGGCCTGAACCGAGGCCGGTGCTGTCTCAGGGAGCCGAATGTCGATAAGATATAAATTGTTTGGTCTTTCCAGACGCAGTCTTTGCACATCCACACCGCTTGTCCATATCTGTCCATTCCGTCCATTCTATTCAAATTCAAATTGATCTCCGAAAAACGTATTCCTTACAAAGCTGAAAGCTGCTCCGAGATAACAACCATTTTGTGGTTAAAGTTCTGAATGTCCACAGTCCGAGTGCCAACAGCTTTGCCCAATCATATTGGGCAGCTTTGTGGGGCTTTGAACAGCTGTCACCGTTGTCTGATTTCCTCGATATACCAGGGCAATGCCTAATCCAATCAGCAAAAGTCCTGTAATCATGGTTCTGAATAGGTAGATATCTTCAATGTCCTCCACAGGAAGAATCGCCAGGCACACGACCCGCCACCGCTCCCACGCGTCCATCGTGTAACCAGCCGCAACCGTTCCGGCAGGACAGACGGGTTCCCCCGAACCCAGGCTTCTCGTCAAGAAAACTGTGTCAATGTCGTTAGGAGACCAGTTTATCAATTCCATGCTTTTTTTAAGTTTAGAAAGTAATGCAGGGAGAGTCTCTTCAAAAAGTACAGCAGACGAGACAAGACACAGAAGCACAAGCAGGGAAAAGAGGGAGAGGGAGAGCAGAAAATGCGACCACCTTCCGTGGAAGCACAGAGAGAAAAAGTCAGATCAGGAAGTGACTTCTTTCATGGATGTTCCACAAAATGAGTCATCAGCGGCGGCTGTCCATTGCTAGCAATGATGACTGCTTCATTAGGATGCACAGAAATGCAGATGGGTCGCGAGGCCTGCACCAGAGCGACAGAGTCGTCTGCAGCGGTGGCACGAACGGCCTGGTTGAGCTGCTATGGAATGTCTGGCTTCATGAGCTCTCGTATACTCCCTTTGACGCTTGTCTTCAATTGTGGCCACTGAGCTTTTAACTACACTTCGCCATGTTGCTCTATCCGAAGCGTCCCTTTCCCACGTCTGATTGATAATTCTGGCATTCTTCATGTTCCTCTTCAAGACGTCTTTGTACCTTAGTTTCTGTCCTCTTGGTCTCCTCTTTCCTTGGCTCAGTTCTCTGTAGAAAATGGCTTTGGGTAGTCATGTGTCAGGCATGCGCCAGATGTGTCCAGCCCAATGCAGTTGGGAGGCTGTGATAAGGGCTTCGACGCTTACTGTCCTGGCTCGCCTGAGGACTTCTACATCGGAGACCTTGTCCTGCCGTCGGAGTTGTAGCCTGGTCAGTTTCTTGAAATATTAAAGCAGAGATGGTAAGACTGCAGTGTTCTATACTTTCAACTTGCTGGCTCTCTTGATGTCATGGCGAGACCATAGTTGCTTTTGTAATGCACCTTTGGCTTTTGGTGGCATTTGGTGTAATGCACCTTTGGCCTTGGCGTCAGCTTGATTCCGGCGGTCTACCTCCAAGTCTGATGAGTTTGTGTTGGTAACTGCACTGCCTAAGTAGATGAAACTCCTCAGAACTCCTAAGAAGCCCAAAACAGCATGGTTTGACCTTGCCTGTGGCTCAGGTGAGGGTTGGTACAGGAGTTCTGTTTTCACGGTATTGATTTTCAATCCAAAGAGGGTTGCAGCTGTAGCAAAGCGATCAACGATTTCCTGCATCCACAAAATGAAATGTAACTATAAATGGATAAAAGGTGCTACATTGTTCTTTAATGAATAGACCCCTTGTACTGATGTCACATTTACGTTAGCAACCGTCGCTACCCTAGACCTGGGGGACAAGTGAACTTTGTTTACATACTGAAGCTAAGTGAAGATGTCCAACATCTGTTGCTGTTGTCTGAATTAAACTACAGCTGAAAAAGAAAGCTCTACTACTTGGATAATCTTAGTCAGAAAGAAGCGAAGGATAGATATACATGGAAATTAGAGTTTATTAGCGGTTATGATCCGTACAGAACTCTTCAAAACGATTGGAGTGACACTGCAGATTTGTGGCTGAGCGTTAGCTGCGTGTTGGAATATACGGTACCTTCTTTTTCCCGAAGAGTCCCGACACGGAAGAACGGTAAAAAAAAATTATAAAAGCAAGAAAACCTTCTTTGTGTAAAGACTTTTTTTTCCAGACATCAGCTTTTGGGAATAGAGTGTTGTGAAAGCCAAAGCATTTACTCTCGAAGGACTCCGACCTGAACCGTGGGCTGGATGGTAAGCTGTTCCCGCCCCTCCATGTCTCAGCAACGCCAAGGACATGTAGTTACACAGCTGTCTGCACTCTGTCATTTATACAGTGATGCTTATTATTGTTAAAACAATATCAGAAGTTGGTTTTTTTGGTAAAATAACAAAATATCTTGCTCTAGACTTTCAAACAATGTTGTAAGATTTTCTTTTAATTTGATCTAATAGTGGATGGTACAATAATTACAAACTCTAACAGAATCCGCACATTCCAGTTGTAGCTATAATCATATAGTAACTATAATCATTCTTGGAATAATAATTTCAATAAACGGTTAATGTTTACGGAAGCCGAGAGAGGCCCTTCATATAATCCTTTTTTTTATTCACCTTGTTATCCCAAGATAACGACATAATTAATTCAGGATCTCGAGAAAACAACACAACTAATTCGAGATCTCGAGAAAACAAAACAATTATTTCATGATCTCGAGTAAACAGCTGAGAAATGGTTCATTCAGGTGCGCCAAGAGACTTGTGATGTGCTGACTTTGGGGCTATTTCTCATTCTGTATAGACGCAACTTTGGTCATTAGAATGTCTGGAATAATCGATCACCTAATAAGGCAAGATTTTGATCAGGGGTTGATACAGGGAGAGATCGCATTAAGTCTTTTAATAAGGGATCATTTCAAAATTAGTCCGCGGCACCTCCGCAGAAGACTGGCCCGGCTTCGTCTCTACCGACGGAGATACAGTGATCCAGCTGAGATCATGAAATAACGGGTTTGTTTTCTCGAGATCTCGAAATAACGGTTTTGTTTTCTCAAGATTTCGAATTAGTTGTGTTGTTTTCTCGAGATCCTGAATTAATTATGTTATCTCGGGATAACAAGGTGAATAAAAAAAGATTATATGAAGGGCCTCTCTCGGCTTCCGTAAATGTTCAGTTCCCTCTTCAGTTAATTTTTCCTGCCTTAGTTGATTTATTTCCATTTCGCATGCATGCAGCGGTGCGTTTTTCGGGTTTAGCTCCTCTCATCGTATTTCCTTTAACCACTCATTTCTTCATTGTTCTTGAAGCATTTGCTTCTCTTTGTTAACATTTTTTCTTGATAGCGGGGAGACGGTAATACTTTATCAGAGATGCCTACTATTACGGATTGGCCGTATTTTGTACGGAAAAGTTACGTAAATACGATGTTACGGCAAACAGTGTTATTCTGTACGGAATTATTATAAAGTCTTAAAAAATTCCAGTGAGTTGTTTTTAAATGTCTAAGCGACTTTTTCAATCCATGCGCGATTCACGGCTAGGCTATTTATTTTTACGACAACCGCACATGCTGTGTGTGACATGCGCAGATTCCGCACATTTGTTCGCGCTATTTTCGATGCGGTAGAACGGCCGTGCATTACACCCAGTCAAAAGGGCAATGGATACACGCACTGCAAACTGTGTAGAACTGACATTAACATCACTCATGGTGGTCGCGATGACTGCACGCGGCATGTCAACTCCAAAAAACATATGGAGTATGCTGAAATGGCGAGTCAGGCGGAAAGTAAATCTGGGGGTATCCAGCAGTTTTTTACGAAATCTGTGGATGAAAAGACACGGAACGTGACACGTGCTGAAGCGGTGATGGTTGACCTGTGCTTGGAGTTGAACTTGCCGATTAGTGCCATGAAATGTGAGTTAAACTTATTCAGTTTCTTTTTGCATGTATGATTTTTATTCACTGAAATATCAAACACTGGCTGTACTTCTTTAATTCAAAGTCTTTTCAGTGTTGCAAGTGCAAATGTACATGTAGTATGATCAAAAACAGAATTTTATGATTAGTGCTGTTGGGATTGTGGCAAAAAATTGATCATTCCACTGTTTTAAATGCAATTATAAATGTCATTTTATTCAGTGTCTCTTCTGAAGCATTATGCTGAAGTATTTGGGACATTAAGATAACAATGTCGGACTCTCTTTGGCATGAAATAAGAAATTTTTTTAAATTTTATTAGAATCCGTTAACAGGTAGAACATTTTTCCAGGCAATATAATATAATACTTTTGAGGAGTTACATTCAATACCAATGATTGGTAGTCAACCGTAATGTCTGCAAACAGGGAACACTGTTGTATTTATAAAAATGTGATATATTGTATGCTCTAGAAATTTGTTGAGTGGAAATTCAGTTGAGATGGCTGCTCGCGTTTTGTTTATTCAATTCACACAAAACGGTTCTTTTTAATAATTTAAATGTTAAACATATTGGTATATACACCTCTTTATAATGGAAATGCGCATAAATTAATGTTACTGAAAGTCATTCCAAAATACTGAAAAATGTTTTCAAGAATACCGAAATTCAAAATTTGGGGTAGGCATCTCTGCATTATCTATTTCTCTATTTGTCCAACCAAAAACAGCACAAAAATGAACCATATTGAAGACAGAGTAAGCCTTACGTACATGAAAGACGGGGTGTGTCTGACCCCCAGGTGAAATTCTCACTTGATGCATGACGTCATGTGTAAGGGGTCTATAGAAATTGTAATCGTTGTCAAATTGCCATGATGTAGGACAATGATAGGAAAATAATCAACTCCATTATTTAGACTATTTATTTATTTATTTAAAGTTTGGTATTTTTACATATCTTTAGTATTTATTTTTTTTTTTATTTTAAAGAAATTGGCTCCCACTTTCAGGAAACTTGCTACAGCTTTCCGGGTTGGATTACCTGTGGATTGTGGGATTTGGAGCCACACTGCACCTTTAATCAATAATCCCATTTTTCTGAAGCTCCATCATCTGCACTTGATGTTCCCAGAAACGTTATGCGAATACAAACTCTTCTAATGCATAAATCCATACAGATTTTTTTTTTTGAGGCAGTATAAGTTTTCAGACAGCCCGTTCGCTCATCGTGTTCCCGTCTCCGCTTACTGACTTTGTTTTCTGCAGCGACGCCATTAACACTCATTTATTTCCAGTTGCCGTAGTCGTCCCTGCAGCCGTCCATGCCAAAAGGAGCTCATATTTCAATATAAAACAGCTGGTCCATCAGACAGGGCAGATCCATCAACCATGACAAATGTGGTGTTTTTATTGTTTGCTACGAGTAATAACGCCACGAGCTGGGTGATGAAGTGAGAAGAGGAGATGATGAAGGGATTCATTCCGTGCAGTTTATATCCATAACACAATGATGAAGCATCATACTATAACATGATTAGTTAATAACAAGTAGGATCACAACACATTAGCTTTGGCCTGTTTACTTCCTGTTTCACTTGGTCCTGCTGCAGCTCCGCCTTGGCCACGCCCCTTAATCCCCACCTTATAAATACAACTCCGATTCCAAAAAAGTTGGGACAAAGTACAAATTGTAAATAAAAATGGAATGCAATGATGTGGAAGTTTCAAAATTCCATATTTTATTCAGAATAGAACATAGATGACATATCAAATGTTTAAACTGAGAAAATGTATCATTTAAAGAGAAAAATTAGGCGATTTTAAATTTCATGACAACAACACATCTCAAAAAAGTTGGGACAAGGCCATGTTTCCCACTGTGAGACATCCCCTTTTCTCTTTACAACAGTCTGTAAACGTCTGGGGACTGAGGAGACAAGTTGCTCAAGTTTAGGGATAGGAATGTTAACCCATTCTTGTCTAATGTAGGATTCTAGTTGCTCAACTGTCTTAGGTCTTTTTTTATCATATCTTCCGTTTTATGATGTGCCAAATGTTTTCTATGGGTGAAAGATCTGGACTGCAGGCTGGCCAGTTCAGTACCCGGACCCTTCTTCTACACAGCCATGATGCTGTAATTGATGCAGTATGTGGTTTGGCATTGTCATGTTGGAAAATGCAAGGTCTTCCCTGAAAGAGACGTCGTCTGGATGGGAGCATATGTTGCTCTAGAACCTGGATATACCTTTCAGCATTGATGGTGTCTTTCCAGATGTGTAAGCTGCCCATGCCACACGCACTAATGCAACCCCATACCATCAGAGATGCAGGCTTCTGAACTGAGCGCTGATAACAACTTGGGTCGTCCTTCTCCTCTTTAGTCCGAATGGCACGGCGTCCCTGATTTCCATAAAGAACTTCAAATTTTGATTCGTCTGACCACAGAACAGTTTTCCACTTTGCCACGGTCCATTTTAAATGAGCCTTGGCCCAGAGAAGACGTCTGCGCTTCTGGATCACGTTTAGATACGGCTTCTTCTTTGAACTATAGAGTTTTAGCTGGCAACGGCGGATGGCACGGTGAATTGTGTTGACAGATAATGTTCTCTGGAAATATTCCTGAGCCCATTTTGTGATTTCCAATACAGAAGCATGCCTGTATGTGATGCAGTGCCGTCTAAGGGCCCGAAGATCACGGGCACCCAGTATGGTTTTCCGGCCTTGACCCTTACGCACAGAGATTCTTCCAGATTCTCTGAATCTTTTGATGATATTATGCACTGTAGATGATGATATGTTCAAACTCTTTGCAATTCTACGCTGTCGAACTCCTTTCTGATATTGCTCCACTATTTGTCGGCGCAGAATTAGGGGGATTGGTGATCCTCTTCCCATCTTTACTTCTGAGAGCCGCTGCCACTCCAAGATGCTCTTTTTATACCCAGTCATGTTAATGACCTATTGCCAATTGACCTAATGAGTTGCAGTTTGGTCCTCCAGCTGTTCCTTTTTTGTACCTTTAACTTTTCCAGCCTCTTATTGCCCCTGTCCCAACTTTTTTGAGATGTGTTGCTGTCATGAAATTTCAAATGAGCCAATATTTGGCATGAAATTTCAAAATGTCTTACTTTCGACATTTGATATGTTGTCTATGTTCTATTGTGAATACAATATCAGTTTTTGAGATTTGTAAATTATTGCATTCTGTTTTTATTTACAATTTGTACTTTGTCCCAACTTTTTTGGAATCGGGGTTGTAGATAAATGTCCCAAATGCTGCAGGGCTGGTGTTCTGTAGGAGCAAAGGAGGTGTGACCCCCTCTCTCTCTCTCTCGATCTATTTGTCTGTCAGAAGGTTGAGATGTCATGAAATCCTCTGACTGTCTCAAAATATTTCCATCTTTGTTGTGATTTCAAAGAAAGAAAAGAAGGCAAGCCTTTATTTGTCACATATACATTACAATGCAGCCTTTATTAATATGTATGTGTGTGTGTGTGTGTGTGTGTGTTCAGGATTGGAGTTTGCGTACTCGGCGGCTCCCCGCTCCATGCAGAGTGCTATAATGGGTCTGTTCTTCTTCTTCTCTGGTATCGGCTCGTTTGTGGGCTCCGGCCTGCTCGCCATCGTCTCTCTCAAACCCATCGGCTGGATGTCCTCACACCAGGACTTTGGTAAGAGAATGTGTGTGTGTGTGTGTGTGTGTGTGTGTGTGAGAGAGTATGTAGTGGGGACGGATGTCTGTCTCAGGTTAACTGAGGAAACAGTGTATAAATCGATCACCAAGGAAACGGAAACAAATGGGACTTTTTTGGAGATGACAGATGAATGTGGTTACCTTAACAACGCCAGTCAAGTGCGCTCGCTCTCTCTCTCTCTCTCTCTCTCTCTCTCTCTCTCTCTGTGGTCATCATCAAAGTCCTTGTGCCATGAAGCACATGCACCTGCTTATTAATTGATTGAGAAACAGAGACATGAAAGAGGGAACGACAGGAGATGAAGGAAAGAGAAGAAAAGCATGAGGGATGGAGAGAAAGACATTAAGAGGAAGAAAAATGATGGCGTGTGAAGAGAAGAAAACAAGAAGAGAGAGAGGGAGGAATGAGAGAGGAGAGAAAGAAGAGGAGAAATGGAGAGAGAGAGAGAGAGAGTCCTCAGAAGGAAGAAAATAAAAAACTATATCGGTGTGAAAGAAAACAGAGGGAAAAAAGTAAACGAATGGAAATAAGAAACAGATGAGTAGGAAAGCAATAGAGAAGAGAGGAAGGAAAAACAAAGAAAGAACAGTGCAGGTTGTGATGTACTGATCTCACACACACACACACACACACACACACACACACACACACACACACACACACACGAACCAGTCAGTGTCTGTGGGGCCTGATTACACAGACTTATGCTCTTTGAGTAAAATATGCCTTAGGGCCTCTCTCTCTCTCTCTCTCTCTCTCTCTCTCTCTCTCTCTCTCTCTCTCTCTCGCTCCGTCTCTCTGATGAACTGGAAGTCTGATGTTCCTCACAGGTTATTTGCTATCCAGTTGGCTTCTGCGTTCTGGCTTAGTGTCCAACTCTTCCGATGTAGCGCCTAGCGTGCCAGGTCATTTATTTGAACTTATCAGCGGGGAAACGTCTCTGAGATAATAACACACGGCCAGCCATGCTGACTTAGCGCTCGGCTCTGGAGCCGGAAGCCAATTTTCAGTTGCTAACGGTGCTGTAGCTTAGCTAATCATCTGCGTACACACTGCATGCTACGCAGAGGCCAAGCTAGCGCAAATCCTCCAGTTTCTCTCTCTCTCTCTTTCGCTCACTCGCTCGCTCGCTGTGTGTCTTAACTCTGTCCCTCGCTCGCTCGCTACAGCGAAGCCACAGGCAGAGACAGAAAGACGTCCTGTTCTTCCATCTCACCTGCTTACAGTAATCCAGCTTTACTCTCTGCTCCAGCAGCCTGGAAATATTTAATAGCAGTGCAGCGACTGTGGCTAGCTCCAAACGTCTGAGGTAAAAGAAAAAACCTGAGGTAAAACTAATCGCCATGGCAACACTGCACATAAATCACCATAATTATATGGCACATATACGCTGTCAAACATGCTAGCTAATCACGTTTATGCAACATATTGATCATTTTGATTCGTACATTTCTGATTGTAGTCCTTTTGTTGTTCTGTGCAAAGTATTGGCACCCATCTATCTTTATTACACTATTAATTCACTTCTTTGACGCCTGTGAAAACATTTCCTTCGAGATTATTCGTTTACCGTATGAACTTGTCCCTGCACCTCTTTTATTTGACATTTTAAGTTTTCCAGCATGTCTCATTACTTCCTTTTTAATCACCATTTTAATACCGAGTTTCATTTTCACTGCTTCCTAAAGTCTATTCAGGATCTGAATTAGCAGTCCAAACTTACAGTGGTATGCAAAAGTTTGGGCACCCCTAGTCAAAATTGCTGTGAACAGTTAAGGGCCCCATACACGTTCAAAAAAGTCGTCAAAATTTTGATACAAAGTTTGATCATGTGTAGGGTGTTTTGATGTCAAATTTGATGTCAAAATTTTGAACCCAAATTTTGACATATCAAATCACTTTGATATTTTTTGAAGAGTTGTCAAATTATTGATGCGTGTGGGGGGGGGGGGGGGCTTGTGAAAGCCGAGCTGCTGTCCATGGCAAAAGCACGTTTAACTGAGCCGGATGACGAGTACCTCAACCAAGCCAAGACATGGGCACATGAATTGAAATATATGGATACCAGACAAGCGCTGTTTGCAAAGAAAGCCATAAACGACATACTGTTTGAAGGTCGATGTGGCACGCTGCACAGAAATTCGGTGCAAATAAATTGCGAAACCTCCACTCCATCCAGTAGTCGTTGCAGTACCCCCCAGGGTTCACTTGGCAACTATCCATTTCAGCCTGAATCTACATCTTCTTTCATGAGCAATTTCCAGGGCAGGCATTTCTCTCGACCGGAAACGGGTGGTGACCAAACCGAAATGTCGGAATTTTTCAGCAGTTTCGATCCCAATGCTTGACTTTCATGACATACCAAGATGAGGTGTGTCAATATTGATATAATGTCAAGATTGTTCATGTACAGTATGCACATGATTTCGTGATCCTGTAATATCGAACTCAGATTGCCACAGACAGTGCGTATTTTCAATTTATTTTTATACTTAAAATACTATAAATATGTTCAGTTTATTTTTATGTTCATAAATTTAAAACATAATATGAATGTTTCTTGAATAAAAGTTTACTCACCTTTATTGTTTGTTGATGCTTCAGACAAAAGATGATGGCCTCGCAAGTTTCAATAACTATCTTTCCAATTGGTGGCACGGTGCTGTAGTGGTTAGCGCTGTCGCCTCACAGCAAGAAGGTCTGGGTTCGAGCCCCGGGGCCGGCGAGGGCCTTTCTGTGCGGAGTTTGCATGTTCTCCCCGTGTCCGCGTGGGTTTCCTCCGGGTGCTCCGGTTTCCCCCACAGTCCAAAGACATGCAGGTTAGGTTAACTGGTGACTCTAAATTGAGCGTAGGTGTGAATGTGAGTGTGAATGGTTGTCTGTGTCTATGTGTCAGCCCTGTGATGACCTGGCGACTTGTCCAGGGTGTACCCCGCCTTTCGCCCGTAGTCAGCTGGGATAGGCTCCAGCTTGCCTGCGACCCTGTAGAAGGATAAAGCGGCTAGAGATAATGAGATGAGATGAGATCTTTCCAATTGCTTGCGGAGACGTTGCAGTCAGGAATTTCAAGTCTTCAAAAGAATTTTCAGATGCCAGGTACCTCAGTGTGATGGACAAGCGTTCACTCGGTGGTATAGATGAACGCATCACAGTGTCTTCTTTCAATATCAATGGCTTGACAAGGTCCAATAATTCATCGAAGGATGGGGCATCCATCCTAAGGAAATTACGGAAGTCCTCTGGTTCTTTGAGACGAAGTTCTCTGAGGAGGTTGACGTGACCGTACGTTCGCCGTTTCAAAAACCAGTCTTTCGACCATTTCCGTCGGTGCCGAGGCGGTTCATTGTCCAAAGCGAACACAAGTGCTACGGCCACTGCTGCGTCCATGTCAAAGTTTTTGACAATACTGAATTTTTGATAGAAAAAACATTGAATCGTGTGTGGACATTTTGCTATCAAAATTTTGATATCAAAATTTTGATACAAAATTTTGACGACTTTTTTGAACGTGTATGGGGCCCTTTAAGCAAGTTGAAGATGACATGATCTCCAAAAGGCATAAAGTTAAAGACGACTCATTCCCTTTATATTTTAAGCAAAACCAATTTTTTATTTTCATCTTTTTTTCAAAATGACAAAAAAGGAAAAGGGTCCGAAGCAAAAGTTTGGGCACCCTGCATGGTTAGTAGCTAGTAACCCCCCCTTTGGCAAGTATCACAGCTTGTAAACACTTTTTGTAGCCAGCTAATAATCTTTCAGTTCTTACCTGGGGGATTTTCACACATTCGTCCTTGCAAAAGGCTTCCAGTTCTACAAGTTTCTTGGGCTGTCTTGCATGCACTGCTCTTGTGAGATCTATCCACAGATTTTCAATGATGTTTAGGTCAGGGGACGGTGAGGGCCCGGGCAAAACCTTCAGCTTGTGCCTCTTGAGGTATTCCATTGTAGATTTTGAGGTATGTTTTGGATCATCGTCTTATTGTAGGACCCGTCCTCTTTTTAACTTCAACTTTTTTACAAATGGTGTGATGTTTGCTTCCAGAGTTTGCTGGTATTTATTTGAATCCATGCTTCCCTCGACCAATGAAATGTGCCCTGTGCCACTGGCTGCAACACAACCCCAAAGCATGATGGATCCACACCCATGCTTCAGAGTTGGAGAGGTGTTCTTTTCCTGGAATTTGGCACCCTTTTTTCTCCAAACATACCTTTGTACATTGTGGCCAAAAAGTTCTGTTTTGATTTCATCAGTCCACAGGACTTGTTTCCAAAATGCATCAGGCTTATTTAGATGTTCATTTGCAAACTTCAGACGCTGAATTTTGTGGCTCGGACGCAGGAACGGTCATATTTGTTCAGGTGTCGCTGCATAGTAGAACAGTGCACCACCACTCCAGGGTCTGCTAAATGTGGCAGATCACAGAATCCAGGGACACATGTCTGCCCGGGGGCATTTTGAGTTATTGACAGATTCAGAAAGTACAGTTTCTAAGCTTTCCAATGATGCCTTCCATGTGGAGATCTGACAATATTTGAAGAATGTGTGGCCTTTTGAAAGTGTATACCTCTTAAAACAGAAAAGGGAGAAAATCGCCCTCAAAGTTTTCCATCTCAGCTACTCTGGGTGCAGGGCGGGCACATAATGGTGCTCATTTGCATGACATTAAGGAAAGCCCTACCCCCTACTAGCTAGCACGATGCTACTTTCATGTAAACAAAGATCACCACGTCAATTTTCCTTCCATGCAAAGTATGCCCAACACAATTATGAAGTACAAAAATAAGTCCTAAAGTATACTTTAATGTTTTGTGGTTGAAAAATTACTCACACCGTAAGAAAGAAAGATAGCACGATGATGACACAACTAACACAACGCTAGTTTCATGTAAAGCCTCGGTCACAACCGGCTGTATGTGCTCCTACGGCCGGTCTACATGCAAAAACCGCAACAAACGCACAGAGGGCGCGCGTGAAACGCACGAGAGCGCGTGTGATGTGCTGATTTTCGAGCCGTAGACCGGCCGCAGAGGTTCGTTGTCATGTCAAACTCTACGGGCGCTTACGTTTTTTTCAGGTTGCAAGACAAACTTACGGCCAACGTGCGTCTTTCTCCGTGAACAAAAAAAAAAAATGCAGCGATTTGGGGAAACGCCAAAAATCGCACGGCCAAAAAATCGTACGTCCGGTTGTGACCTAGGCTTAACCAAACCACAACACTCTCCGTTACATGCAAAAATAACCACACAGCCTTAGATTAATAAACTCACCCCATCAGAAAGAGAAACGGCGCCTTGCACACACCAATGCCTCCGATGGAATGTAATCCTAGAACGGTCCGTGTATCATCCGATCATTCAAATATTCCATTCAATCTGGAAAACGAGGTTGCGGTTTTTTTTGCTAGAAATGGTGATCTCCGATGTAAATACCGTGTGTCTGTTTGCTTCGCGGTGTTTCAGCTCCTCTGCGTTCTGTTTAGTAACTCATTCCATAGTGAAATCACACACCTGTATGCAGCTTGAGTAGCCACGAGCTCAGCTCGTATCATACAGCTGATTGGCGAAAAAAAAAAAAAGACTTAAATCATCACGTGAATGGCCCATATGGTAATTTACCCACACACCCCCAGCAGGCTACAGTCCTGACAAAAACAAGACAATTTGCAACAAAAAATGTATGCTTTTCCAACAAAACAATCTATTATCTGAAACACTGATTGCATTCTTCAAGATCTCAACTTGCACATGATGGAAAAAAAACAAAAATCACAAATTTCGAAAAAAAAAATGCTTCTTTTGCGATTATCTCGGATTCGTTTCGGCCGACATGCGTCCCTGGATTCGGTGAGGGGTCACAAATCTTTCTGAAGGTCTTTTGCAGTCAAACAGGGGTTTTTATTTGCCTTTCTAGCAATCCAACGAGCAGTTCTTTCAGAAAGTTAACTTCATCTTCCAGACCTCACCTTGATCTCCACTGTTTCTGTTAACTGCCATTTCTTAATAACATTACGATCTGAGGAAACAGCTACCTGAAAACACTTTGCTATGTTCTTGTAGCCTTCTCCTGCTTCATGAGCATCAATTATTTTATTATTCAGAATGCGAGGGAGTTGCTTAGAGGAGCCCATGGCTGCTGATTGTAGGTACAAGTTTGAGGAGTCAGAGAATTTATACAGCTTTGAAATCTGCATCATCTGACCTTTCCTAATGAAGAATTTGAACAAGCCACAGCTCAATAAGCTAATTAAAGGTCTGGAACCTTGGGAAAAGTTACCTGAGAACTCAAATGTATTGGGGTGCCCAAAGTTTCGCATGGTGTTCCTTTTCTTTTTTCACTCTCCGATTGTACAAAACAAAAATAAAACACAAATCCTGCAGAAAACACTGAAAAGAAATGTCTCGTCTTTACCTTTATGCCTTTTAGTGATCAGTTCATCTTCTGCTCACTTAACTATTCACAGTAACAGACATTTTCAGTAAGGGTGCCCAAACTTTTGCATGCCACTGTACATTGAAATAGATCTGCACATTAGCCTCGTTATTTCAATCTTAGCCTGACCTTTGGTTTGTTTTTTGCTTGCTAGCTCAATTATAACACTATAAAGACATGGAATCCACCTCTGATTTGCAGCGCAGGAAACGGCCGAGCGCCTGAGGTGTGCTGTTTTTTCTTCGTAATGAGCCATCATGAGTTTTTCAGCTGACCATCACTACCTAGAAGCTTTAGCTAGCGTTACGTACAGTTCTATGAATGTGGCGCATTCAAAGCATGACCTTACATCAGGGGTGGGCAATTATTTTTTCCATGGGGCCACACGAGAAACAGAAAATTTAGTGGAGGGCCGGACCAAAAGGCTGAACTAAATTCTGCATAATATTAATTGTATTTTTTATATAAAGCAGTAAATAACATTGTTTTTACAAGCTGCTAAGACTGGTAAGAGTATGGGGAAAAAAACGAGGTTGCCTTACAAAAAAATGTCATTTATTCAATCAAATTTCCCAAAACAATGGTTCACAAAATGTGAACGTTTGTACCATTTTTTTTTTTTCAGTCACATTCACCTCAAAACACAATAAAGACATCACAATATCGTCTTTCTACTCCAAATATCAAGCAAGATACATCATATTATAATAATGATGCCCACATTTGTAGTCTAATCACCTCATTTGGTGTTTTTCATTTGGTCATGCCAACTCAAATTGTAGTCTTTGAACACTGCGATCTGCTCTCCGCAAACTAAACACACGGCTTCATCTCTGACTTCAGTAAATAAATACTTAGCAGTCCATGTTTTGTTGAAAGCCCTGCATTCGGCATCTACCCTTCTTTTTTAGCGGACATTTTGGGGACTAAAGTCTTCTTGTGATCTGCTCGCAACAACTTCGATTCGGTGTAGGAATCAGATCTACAGATCGGCTCGGGCTCCGGCGCCTGCTGGTGACGTCACACTATGTGATTGGCTGGATCGTTTGAAGGATGACGTACAAGTTTGTGGTTGGTCTGGACAAATTACGGAAGTAGTTATCGCGGGATTAGGTTTCGTGGGATTTCATGTCATGCGCATTGCGTTTTTGTTGAACACAACTTCAAAATAAAAGCAATGCACATTCAGTCCATGCATGAGGTAAAATTAGAAAATACGTTTATTTTGTAATTTCTAATTAACCTTACGCGGGCCGGTCAGAATGACCCAAAGGGCCGGATGCGGCCCGCGGGCCGTAAAATGCATAGTGGATAGTGATGAAAATATTTCCAATTAATTCATTATGTAAAGCTGGTAATTAATTACTTATCCAGGATCCAGAGCAGCATCAATAATTCTGAGTCAAAATTCATCCTAGTGGACAGTAATTGATTCCCCTTCCCCCACTGTAAAGTATCTGGGCACTAATTAGATTCTGCCACGTTTTCCTTTTCGCACAGACTCGGATGAGAACGGAGTGAAGGAGTGTTTTGGGCGTGTCTATTAAAAGAAAACACAGACGAGCATTCTGCACCAGACCCAAACAGATTTTCTCAGCCATTAAGACCTTTAGTGAGGACGCCTTTTTTCCCCCCTCCCCACACTTTCATTGTGCTCTACATATTTTCAAGGTTATTCCTGCTATAGGAAATGAGAGCTAAAATAATTAACCTTGAAGACAAAATAATCGACTATTGCACGGTCAAACGGGGCACATACTTCTGAAGGATGTGACTCTGGAGTGATGGCTTCACTCGTGCACACTGTATTATATATCTACATCCCTAATGTCTAAATCTTTTGTTTCTCGTCATCCATTAAATCCTTTTGTGTGCAGAAGTCTTTACTATTCATCATCTTCTCTTTTTTAGCGCTGATATCTTCCGCTTCACCTTTCTGCAGTGTTTCTGAAGCTTTCTGTCTGCTCTGTTATCTTTCCATGAGCACTAAAGCCCACCGGAACCTGCAGACGTTCTCTCCCACAGTGTGAGTCAGCCGGTTTGACCTGTCTGGGCCTGCGCAGGTCAGAGCAAAGGCCTGGATCTTTTGTGGAAAGTCGAAATCAGGTCCCGTGGTAGTATTTTTTGCACTTTGAGGCTCACTTCCTGTTCTAATCTTAACAGACGAGCTCAGGAGTCACACAAGGGTGAACAGACGTCCTCTTTTTTCCGGACATGACCTCTTTACGAGGCCTAAAATATCAGTCCGGTTGGAATTCATACATCTCCCAGAATGGTCCAGGAGTTTGGTTTGGGAACAAACAGGTGATGGATTTTCTTTTGTTCTGTGCACGACTAGTGGACATTTTGAAGTTTCGTGCAGCATCTCTGGGTACTGCACATTCTGTCATTCTGTGCTCAGATCAGTGTAGTTACAGTAGATCACCAGTAAACGGGCTAATCCATAAGGCAGCATTTTAGCATTAATCAGGTCAGTCTGTAAACTAGCTGTTTAGTAGTATACTAAACAGGCTAAAAGATATCAAATCAAGATCAAAGTCCTTCCCATGCCACGAGACACATTGGGTGGCGCCAGTCTCCGTTTCTATAGCCCTCAGCCTCTCGCCTTTTACATCGCTAGGGTTACAGTGGGGGGCTGGTCCTCTGGTAACTGCGAGAATTCGACTCCCTACTCACATCTGTATTGCAGCACCTTGCCAGTTGGCAGTAGGTACCATTCTTATTATGGTCTTTGGTATGACCCAATCCGCAAGTAGAACTTACGATTTTCCGATCGAGAGGCGGACACAGCACGCTAACCACTACACCAACTCACGGTATGGCTAAAAGACATACTAGCACTAAATAACCTCAAAATGAGTTAAACCATAAACCAGACCATCAGTGACAGCGTAGCTCACTCCAGCCCCGTCTAGTCCAGAAGGAACGATCTAAAGTGGGCAATAAATGTTGCAAGCTATATACACTATTTACAAGCTATATATAGAAGCGATATCCACCCCAGGAATCCCGACCTATTTACCAGAAAGAATCCAAAACGGTGAGGAATTGACCGAGGACAAGTGATTTTTGTTGAACTGCTCATTAATGCTTAATTAGTCCATAACTTCATTAATAATTGTAATGAAGCAAATCTGGGTAGAAGTTATATGCCCCTCAGGCAGACCTACCTTCCTGCCAAAAAGAATAAAAATCAGTGAAGAATTGAGAGAGAAGAAGCGATTTTTGTGAAATGTAGATGACTATGGACAACACATGATGGCATAAACTCATCACCTGTCGGCCAGGTAAGCTAACTAGCATTAATCTGAGCATGCTCATGAATAAATTAGCACTAAAAAGGCTAAAACACATTCACATTATGAACTAGCATTACAGTAAACATCCATCCATCCATTATCTGTAGCCGCTTTATCCTGTCCTACAGGGTCGCAGGCAAGCTGGAGCCTATCCCAGCTGACTACGGGCGAGAGGCGGGGTACACCCTGGACAAGTCGCCAGGTCATCACAGGATTACAGTAAACAGTTATATTAAAACACAAAGTAGCATGTCGATAAACTAGCGATATTGTAAACACAGAAATGATAAAAACGCTCAACAAACACTGAAGCGAAATGGAAACAAAGGCAACTTAAAACACGTATCAACTATATAAAAAAAAGCAATGAAACCCTATGTATGTGTACGTGTGCGCACATATATATATATATATATATATATATATATATATATATATACACCTACCTACCTACATATATATGCTCATGAATAAATTAGCACTAAAAAGGCTAAAACACAAATTCACATTATGAACTAGCATTACAGTAAATATCCATCCATCCATCCGTCCGTTATTTGTAGCCGCTTTAGCCTGTTCTACAGGGTCACAGGCAAGTCAGAGCCTATCCCACACTAATATATATATATATATATATATATATATATATATATATATATATATATTAGTGCTGTCAAAAATGTCGCGTTATTAACGCGTTAACTTGACTCAATTTTAACAGCGATAATTTTTTTATCGCGAGATTAACGCTCTGTGACATGATGTAGGTTTTCATAAGCTTTTGAAACTGCCAGGAACTTGGAACAGAGACTTTGTTTAGAAAAACGATAGCAGCTAGACTGTAATGCCACACCCCGCACAGCCAGAGTCCTCTGCCCTCCCCCGAAGAGCCACGGTGCTCGGCTTAGGTTTCGTTTTCCCATCGGCGGCTCCAGCCCGACTTTGCAGTGGCTGTGACAAGACGTGTTATGCTCTGCAATAAAAAAAAAAAAACATTGGTACAACCAGTGTTCGAACTATGCCGATATTTTCGGGGGGGGGGTCCCTTATTTTCCCTTGGGGGGGAGGGGGTGCTTGCGCTTGTCTCAGAGCGCGGATCTCCATCGCGCGCTCACTTCGAATATGCAAATGCTTCCCGTTACACACGATTGCTATGTCAATAAACATCATTTTGCCAATATTTTAGAGACCCGCCAACATTTCCCAAATCATGTTTTCAAGGGATCTCATGTCTGTTTCAGGGGATCTCGGATCCCCCGAGTACCCCCGTAGTTCGAACGGTGAGCAAGCCCATTCACTTTTTTATGCTGATAAGAGAATTACAATGGTTTTTCATGTGACAAAAATGTGCGATTAAATTGCGATTAATCGCGAGTTAACTATGACAGTCACGACATTAATCGCAATTAAATATTTTAATCGCTTGACAGCACTTATATATATATATATATATATATATATATATATATATATATATAATGTGTGTGTGTGTGTGTGAGATCGCAAGAAATGATTCTACATTTTATCCCGCGTATCAGAGGAGACAAACTGATTAAAACTCCTCACAATCTGAGCAACGGTTCTATTTTTGAATCCCAATTTTTTTCCCCTCTTCCCTCCAACAAAAGTTTGTTTCCTTCAAAGTGCTCTTAGTTCACCATTATGTCTGCAACAATGGCTTTGATTTAGCAGCTATGGGGTTTTTTTGTTGTTGTTTTTTCCCCCCTTCAGCAGCTGCCGTGTGTTGATAGGTGAAGTGGAGATGTTGAGTTTGTGGGTGATTTGGCTAATGAGCGTGACTTCGCGCTTCTCGTCCAGCTGAGTGGGCAGGCGAGTCCGCATGGCTCGTGTTCAGACAGGGCTGTGATTAAACTCCTAATTTGCTCCTCGTTGCGTAAGAGCCATCTCGGCTGACGAGCACCAGAGTATTTTCCGTGGTTTCAGTAGGAAGGCCGGGTGGAGGAGCTCGAGACTCTTCCAGGAGGTCAGTGTCCAGGGATAATACGTTTAAATAAGGAAATGAAGCTTGTTATGAAACAAATGACACTGACTTAACAATTGTTTGGTTCCTTTGAGAAGTTCGCTGGCTTCTACAGAGGTGCGTGTGTGTGTGAGATGGTTTTGTTTGTTGTTAAAGCTAGGAGTTGCATGGCCAGAGCCACGTCCTCCTCTAAGCAGTGCTGATGAATGATGATTGAGGTGGAGGGCTAAGTCGAGTAATATGCTGCAGGAAACATCCTGGGGAATGGATGAGGGGGAGGGTTCAGAGATGCACACAGGGCTGGAGGAGGGATGAGAGAAAGAAAAGGCATGATCGGACCTGTTTTTCGCCTTAAGTAAGTGATCATTGTCAGTGAGATTCTCATATTGTATCCTGGAAACAATACAGTCCCCTCTGAACGTATGAGAAGGGCAAGGCCAAGTCTTTGTTTATGCAACACACTGAAGACTTTTGGGTCAAAAGATGAAAATGATAGATTGATATTTTAGCTTTCGTTTACTGATAGTTGCATCTAGATGTTTTAAACAACTTAGAACCTTTTGTTTGAACGCACCCATTTTCCAAGTGATCAAAAATATTGGATCTGACGGGTGTACCTTGGTGCCCAGGCGCATCCTGTTAGCTATGAATGTTTACTCTTGGTTTGAGCCCTGGGTTTCACCTATGAAGACTGCATTTCTTGTTAAAAAAGATAAACCAACATAATGACCAGAGAGCTGCCTGTGGGAGAAAAGCAAGCCATTTTGAAGCTGAGAAAAGAAGGGAAATCGATCTGAGCCACTGCACTAACATTGGGTGGCACCAATACAACAAATTGGAATGTCCTTAAAAAAAAAAAAGAAAGAAAGAAAGAAATCACTGATGTACCGTACTACCACCCAGACATGGAACAGATTGGCCAAGGAAAACAACAACAGCTGATAACCGAATCATTGAGCGAACTATGAAGAAAAAAAATAGCCTCAGTGAGGCTAGAGCTCATACCGGCCACTGCTGTTGTGCGTGAGTTTGAAATCCGATCAATCCTGTGGGAGGAGTAGCAATTTTGTGAAATTACACATGACCTCTGTGTAGGTGGCACCACCTGGTGAACAATTCTTGTTGGAATATGTCTTTAGAGTCTTCTAGGTGAGTTTCAGTGAAAACAACCTCGCAGTTTACCAAGAGTAGCGTTTAATATGACGGGTCGCCCATAAAATTGTAAATACGACTGGTGGCGCCACCATCTTGACAACTTTTCTGCACACCCACCTGGGGAACATTGTGTGCAAGTTTGATCGAAATCCAATCAAACCTGTAGGAGGAGTAGCGATTTTCGTGAAATTGAATATGACCCCTCTGTAGCCTCATCCATAGCAGGTAGCGCCACCTGGTGAACAATTCTTTTTGGAATATATCTTTAGAGTCTTCTGGTTGAGTTTCACTGAAAATGTCCCAGCAGTTTACGAAGAGTAGCGTTTAATGTGACGACTCACCCAAAAATTTCAGACGCCCATAAAATCGTAAATATGGAAGGTGGTGCCACCATCTTGACAACTTTTATACACACCCACCTGGGGAACACTGTATGGGAGTTTGATTGAAATCCGATCAATCCTGTAGGAGGAGGAGTGATTTTTGTAAATAGTGGACAACCTCTCGCAATCACTTCATGTTTTTCACGTCATGATAAATATAGTTCACATTTAAAGCTTTTCTTCGTCTATGCAGTCTTACAAATGTCATGTTTTGTGTTGCTTTGCATTTTAGTTAACGGCTATTGTTGACTTGCGCACACTGAAGCTTCACAGAAAATTCTAGTTTCCTGTGCAATTTTGTTAACAGCAACAAGCAACCTATTAAATGCCAGCAACACTTTGTTTCAAAATACAAGCCGTTAATATGCCATGTGCTTATAGAGAAGCTTTCTCTCTGAACAGCTGGCTTGCTAATTTTATCGCCAGAACGCACATAATTAAACATGACAGCGATGTTTAACTCTTTAAAGCTGTAACATATTGTTCAGTAACTGCAGTAAAACTAATAGAGAAAGGTGTGGAGTCAGAACAGGGAGTAGTGTTGGTCTGGTCTCGTGTTGATCTGGACCTACTGGCTGCTGGGAGTTTTGGATGATAAACGGAATGATTGATTGATGGATGGTTAGGTAGGTGAATTTGTGGATGGATGGGTGGATGGATTTGTGGACGGTTTTATGGATGTGTGCATGAATTTATGGACAGATGGGTTGGTAAGTGGGTGGATGTATGAGTGGATGGGCAGTTGGTGAATGAATGTATGGATGGGTAGGGGATAGATTTATGGATGGAAGGTTGGTTAAGTGGATGGGGTGGATTTATGGATGGGTAAGTGGATGGATTTATGGATAGATAGGGGATGGATGTATGGCTAGGTAAGTCGATGGATTGATGGATGGATAGATGGGGTGGATGGATTTATGCATGGATGGATAGGTAAGGGATGGATTTATAGATGGAGGCTTGGGTAAGTGGATGGATGGTGTAACAGTTCCTGATGTGGGTGGAGCACAGAAGCACGGCAGGCAAGAGTTGATGTTCACACACAAAGACTTTATTTGGCTTTTCAGCTTGCTTGCCTTCACTCACTCACACATGCGTTGTGGTTGGGAAGGCGCCCCTTTTCTCTGCTCTCTCCCTTCTTTTGTGCTCCGTCCCTGTAACAAACATACACGTTAATTGACAGCAGGTGGAATGACTTAGCCACTTACCTTCCCCGACCCCGCCCTCCATTCATAGACTGCTGCTTGGCCATGCCACCACTGCCACAGATGGATTTATGGATGGATGGTTGAGTAAATTGATGGATGGATAGGTAGGGGATGGATGGATGGATGGATGGATGCTCAGGTAGACTGGTTGGAAAGAAGGATGGTTCAGTAGATGGATTGTTTGCTGGGTGGAGAGTCAGGCAGGTGGATGGATAGTTGATTGGTACCTAATGAATGTGAAACACACCAATTACACCATAAACTACAGTTCCACAAGATTTAACCAGAAATAATTCTTTTTATTTTTTATAAAATTTCAGATAAAGTTAATGAGACGATCCCTTTTTATATTTTATGAATTTCAACTCTTGCCTGAGTTCAATTCTCATCTCATCTCATTATCTGTAGCTGCTTTATCCTGTTCTACAGGGTCGTAGGCGAGCTGGAGCCTATCCCAGCTGACTACGGGCGAAAGGCGGGGTACACCCTGGACAAATCGCCAGGTCATCACAGGGCTGACACATAGACACAGACAACCATTCACACTCACATTCACACCTACGCTCAATTTAGAGTCACCAGTTAACCTAACCTGCATGTCTTTGGACTGTGGGGGAAACCGGAGCACCCGGAGGAAACCCACGCGGACACGGGGAGAACATGCAAACTCCACACAGAAAGGCCCTCGCCGGCCACGGGGCTCGAACCCGGACCTTCTTGCTGTGAGGCGACAGCGCTAACCGCTACACCACCGTGCCGCCCCTGCCAAACATATTTTTTATTATTATTAACAACAACAACCATGTGAGCAGTGTATTTATCTCATCTTCAAAACCTCATCCTTATTCCTCTCTATTTCTCTGTGTCCTCTTGCTCATGGTAATTAGGGCAGTGTGTGTGTGTGTCCGTCCGTCCGTCCCCTGGGCTGTTATCGATTACAGATGCACAAACTCCTGCCTGCAGGCTTACACCTTCCCTACTGAGTGCACTACTTTCCTCCTCCACCTATCACACAGCAGAACAGAGAGCACACGGCACACACACTGTGAGCTATCCGTGAATTCACTGCCGTTTTACTCGACTACCCACTGAGAGAGAGAGATGGAGAGAGACGGAGAGGAAGATGGATGGGTCTGAAGGTTGTGTAGATTACTGTATGTGCTGGAAGGACTTGAATGCTCCATCATTCCAGAAGAAGAGCTTCATTCGCAGGAGAGACGAGCAAGAGAAAGATGTCAGGAGAGAGAGACACTGATGCAAGAAGAAAGGACAAGTTTATTATTTTTATTTTAAGTGAAGAAGCACCAGACTGTCAAGTTTATATCCAAAATATATTTAATGTTGAGCACAGTCCTACAGTGAGGGCTGACTTTATAATCCAATAACAGTCACATAAAAGGAACACCAGCATTTAACATGCAGACATTTTAAACGTATGTAAATTACACAATACCACCAACAAAATGCCAAGAAGATTTAATATACTAAGTAACTTTAAAAACGCACAGTGGAATTCAACACGATATCACTTTAGATCCATGCATATATTTGAAATTTATGATATTGTATGTAATGCACACACATCTTGAAACATCGATAAAGGACATTTATTGTCAAACTCAAGAATTAATTCACAATAAAAAAATTCAAAGGGACAGTTGGTCCATGTTCACGAAATTACAGGTTCAGTATCGTGTATGACCTCCATTTGCTTGCAACAAGGCGTTCACTCTTCGTGGCATAGACCTTATCAGACCATTGATCTGCCTCTGTGGGATCGCCTGCCATGCTTCCTGAAGTGCTGTTTTATCAATGTGCGTTTTTAAAGTTACTTAGTGTAATACAAAAAATGTGACCGTGTACAGGAAGACGTTGGGCAATGGATGGATGCTGTGTGGCTGGATGGTTAAAGAGTTGGGTGAATGGCCTGTAAATGGATGAATGATTAACGAGGTGGAGAGATTTATGGTTGAGTGGATGGATGATTGGATAGGAGGATGGGTTTATGGATGAGTAGAGAGATAGTTGGATAGGTGGCTATATTTATGGATGGTTGGTCATGCAGGTGGTTGATTGGACAGAAGGATAGTAGGTGGATGGATGGGTAGTGGATAGTGATGGATAGTGGGATGGATAGATGATCGCTGTTGATGTACTGGATGTGTGCGCTGCATGGATGGTTGGATGCATGAATGAATAGATGGATGGTTTGCTGCATGCATAGATGGTTGGATAAACAGATTGTGTGTAATGTTGGATAAATTGATGGATGGAAGGATGGATGGATAGTTGAACCAATGGATGGCTGAATGGATGGAATAGATTGTTGGATGTATGGATGGCTGGATGGATGGATAGATAGTTGGATGGTTTGCTTAATGGATGTATGGATGAGTAGATGGATGGATAGTTGGACCATTGGATGGAAGGATGGATGGATGGATGGATGGATAGTTGGATGGGTGGGTGAGTGGATGGATGGATGGATAGTTGGACCATTGGATGGAAGGATGGATGGATAGTTGGATAGGTGAGTGAGTAGATGGATGGATTAATGGATAGATAGAATAGATGGATGATGAATAGATGAAGTTTTATCAGCATCAACCAGGAAGTTCACATTTAGGCTCCTGCTGATCCCACTGAATTTTTTTTTTTCCCAGATTAGTGACGTTTCCAGCTCCTGCTTCTTCAAAGAACTTTTGTAGAGACTGTTTTCAAGGTTTCACCGCTCAGATGTTTCAGTTTTCCTCCTCAGAAGCATGTAGTCCTACTCAGATTGTCTCAGTTCAGTGAAATGGCGGCGTGAGGGACAGTAAATGTCGGACAGGAAGTGACTGGAGCTTCGAGTCAGTGTGGAGTAAAAGTTCAGAGTGACTCCATCATCTGACGTCCAGCATGCAGGACTGAGCCGTGTGAAAAGATGGAGTTTGGAAAAGCACGTTACAGCACTCAGGAACTTAATGAAGCGTTTTATTCTTTCACTCAGGTTTAATTATTTGTTTGTGCGGATTTCCTAACGCTGTAATGCAACTGGAATAATTTGCTGAAATAATTTTCTTTTTTGTCTCTTTTTTTCTTAACTCATTTGAAGTGAATTATATTTACTGATCCGTGTCCAGACCCTCTGCACCTCATCACATGTTCCCTCATCCACATCACCGCATACGGTCTCTGACACACCGCCATTTTGGATTTGATGTACTGACTGATTTCAGTTCTAATTAATTAATTAATTAATGTGTATGAGCAGCTAGTTACACACAGATTAATATTACGCAGGAAATATTAAACAGAAGCAGATTATTGGATTAAAAGAATGAAAATCTGTTTGATGAGCAAAATGTTAAGGAGGCGTGGCCTATAGTTCTGAGTCCTGGGTAAGGCGGCATGGCCTCTGTGTCTCAATCCCGGTGAAGGAGGTGTGGCCTATAGGTCTAGTCTCGGTGAAGGAGGCGTGGCCTCTCAGTCTCGATGAAGGAGGCATCGTGTTTGTGTCGGAGTGTCAGTAAAGGAGGCGTGGCCTCGGTGTCTCAGTCCGGGTGAAGGAGGCGTGGCCTCTGTGTCTCAGTCCCAGCGAATAAGGTGTGACCTCTGTCAGTCCTGGTGAAGGAGGCGTGGCCTATAGTTCTGAATCCTGGGAAAGAAGGCATGGCCTCTGTATCTCATGGTGCGTTCATGTGCTATGGGAATTATGGTAAATACCAAACGCCGACATGGAAAGCACACATGAACGCCCCCTCTTGTGGTATTTTCCACTGGGCAACTCGTAGAAAATTTTGATACACGAGTTGCCGAGATGAGATGAACTTTAACCTTTTCAACATGGCGGCGAGCTTATGAACCAAGAAAGAAGTGGTTTTCACCTACGGAAAGCTGACTCTCACCTTTTAAACGAGTCATGTTATGTATATTATATTATTATAATATGTATATTATGGAGCACTTGCATGTGACGTCACAGCCGATCCAGATTGTGACAGACGCCATCTTGTCGGTCAAACGCCATATTTCCGCCTTCTACTTCTGGTTCTACTTCTGCTTCTACCTTTTCTTCTGGAAAACCCTACTATATACAATTCTACTACAACGGCTGTGGCTACAAGCTCTCCCTACCTGTGCACGGTTTTTATGTTTTTTGTGTGTATTTTTGCGTGTTGTTCGTCTGTACCGGACTTCAATATCCACTACAACCGTATGGACTTACTGGACATTGGTTTCCAGCAGAAAATGACGGTTTGTAGCGATTTCCATCGCATGCACAACATTCCGGACGAGAAAAAAAAAAAAAACATTCCGGACAAGATTGCGAGACCAGCGGGGTCTCCGTGGATTGTTATCGGAAGCAAAGCGAAGGAGGCGGCGCCGGGAGCGGAAGCAAAAGTGAGGCTGTAGAGCGGCCTGTTGACTAAGCTCAGAAAGCAGCCACTCAAATCTCCACTGCTAAGCCTCTACCTCTCCAACGCCAGGTAAACAAGACGGACGATTTGGAATTACAGCTGGAATTACCTTATTCTATTCTATAATCGGCTGGTCAGTGCTATACTCAATACTTAAGTGACTTACCCATCCAGTGAGGATCATTTTCTTGTTTACAAGATGCCACATCTGAGTCGCTGACAAATCCTGAATTTCTGTAAAGATAACTGTGCAGAGATTTATAAGCACGCAGTGCTTCACCACTGAACAGCGAGGGAAAGTTAATGAGGTAATTATACACGTCCGGGTATTCCGCTGGCAGTTCCATATCCACTGACACGGTCGTGAAACTATGTCCGGTAAGCCATAAGGGTCACTAATCTGTAGATCGTTTATTTTAGACATATATCTAGTTATCTGTTCATTAGAAAAATGAGCCGTGTAGTCTGTTGGTTGAAATTGATCCATTCTGTACACGAGTGCAGCAGTATTCAGCTGTGCTGTTGACCGACAAGATGGCGGCTGTGTACTTTCCGGTCACGTGACTGCAAGATCTCTATTGCCTAATACAAAATATTCTGCGGCTGTCCAAAGAACGCCAACAACGATCTAGATACTGGCTACTCTCATTGTGGCTACAGCCAAATTTCCAAAAACTGCGTGGCATTCAGTGTGTTAAGAAAATCTCTACTTGTCATGATCAGGAAATATTCAGCATTATTTACCTTTTGACTTTTGATAACTCATATTCCTGCTGCAGCTGATGAACAAGGCAATCTATAATTGTTTTAGCCAAATAACAGGCCTGATTCTGAATCTGGTCCACCATCTTTAATTTGTGAACACAACACACTGGTAAATACCACTTCCCAACTGGAAAATATCATCTTCCCATAGCACATGAACGCAGCATCAGCCCCAGTGAAGAGGTGTGGCCTCTTTCAGTCTTAATGAAGGTGTGTGTGTGTGTGTGTGTGTGGTAGGGAAGGAGAATCACATTCTGTCACACTGAAATAGCTAGAAATGCAACAGAATCTTAAGTCTTTCATGCGTGGAGTCTTTCATATCAAGACACACACACACACACACACACACACAGAGTCATGTTTCAGGTAAAAATAAATTCCCTCTCCGTGTTTTTTGGTTTTTTTCCCCCCTCCCGTGTGCGTCTCCTGAGCGGTGCGTCCTGTATTTATTTGTTTGTGTCGCGAGGCAGCTTTGCTCACTTCTGTTTATTTTTCCATTACTGCCGAACGGCGGCCAAAAAGCTGTGACGGCTCCTTTCCTGAGGGGAACGCCAGCAATCTCCCCGCCAGCGAGTGTGTCGGAGTGATATAGCGCCATGTTCTTTTATGACTGTAGCTTGATAGAGAGGGAAAAAAACCTATCTATACAGGAAAGCACAAGGGTGACGAGGCGGTGCGAGGCAAGGCGGGGCGAGGCGGGGTGTTGGAGGGATGTTCAGAAGGAAGCAGTGATATACGTGTTATATGCTAGGCTGGGATTAGTGCTGTGTGTGTGTGTGTGTGTGTGTGTGTGTGTGTGTGTGCTAGCTGATGAGTGACGGTTTGGTGTGTGTTTTATCATGAGAGGAATGCAAATGTCATTTTTGTGCTTGTTGTTCATGTAGCTTCACAGGAGAATCGCCCTTTTTAACTCTGGCCTCATTTGGGAGTCGTTCAGCTCGAAGTCAGCAGCGACACAAAAGTGGCACACAAACTGATGAGGTTTTATTTTCCCTGTGTATTAGTGATGTAAAAAAAAAAAACTTTGTCAAACAGCTTCATCCTCCAGGACCTCAGGCTTCTCACACTGTCTGGGTTTGTTTACTCTAAACAACTATATTCATTGCCATGGTTACTGTATGATGAGCACTGATTTGGAGGTACTGATATAATAACGTCTCTCTCACACACACACACACACCGGTGTTGTAGTCAAGATACACTAAACCTCGAGTTCGAGTCCCCAATGGTCAAGTCCAAGTCATTAAAAAAATTTCGAGTCGAGTCTATTATTGATCTGAGTCGAGTCCGAGTCCAAGACTCCACCCGCACCATGTGACGGTGTCTGTTTCAGTGCCATTAACATTAGTTTGTTCCTGAACATGCCGTATGAACAGGTGAATGTGCTTCTCTTTATCAGGGAGTGTGAAGGATTCTGTCAGAGATGGTTGGGAGACGGATGGAAGTGCAGAAGATGTGTTTATTAATACAAGTGAAGACGGTAAACAATCCAGAACGGCAGGCAAAATCGTAAAACAGTGAAACAGGCGATAGGTCGAGTGAGGCACAAACAGGCTATCGTAGACTCGGCAGAATCAAAGACGAGAAACAGGGATCAGGAAACCAAACAAGGAAATAAGGCTCGGTAATGTATCAGCAACGCAACTCAATACTTCGCAAAGTAAGTGTGTTTTCACAGTTTTTATATTGGCGCACTGATTGCACCTTAATCCTGTGCAGGTGCGAGTCGTTTACGGCGCTGTCCAGAGCGCACCCGAGAGTCTATCTGATTCACGCGCCAAGGCGCGACACACTTACACAGAGATGCCAACCTTTCAATAAACAGGTCTGTAGTCTGGGGCCGAAGAATCTGTAGTTTTCGTATTGTCCGCTGTGCCGGACAGAAATATCGCAGTTGCAAACCGTGCATTGTGCGAAATACATCCCCTTTCGCGAAGGAACAATACACGGCCATGTTGCTGTATATTTATCATTAAATTTCTGGTTATTCTTGCTCGGCTTCTCCATTGTCGGACGGCACTATCACGAATTTTGATTGGTCGAGCTCAAACCCGGAAGCGAATATCAACCAATCAGCGACGACGTATCACAAAAGCTTTGAATGATTCCCGCGGATTTCATCCTTCCGGAAATGCGGAACAGACTGAATTTTCTTCGATCATGGCGGAGTTCAACGTACCAAACAAAAATGCGGAACGAACTGATTTTTTTTTCCGATCACTGCGAAATTCGTAGTTTCGAATTAACTGGTCGTAGTGGTGCAAAAGTGGCAGAAAATCGTATAAAATACAAAAATTTCGTAGTCTTAAACGAAATTAGTACAAAATTTAATGTAGCTATAAATATCTTACGCCAAATTATTATGGCATGTTACAAAAAATAAAGAAAAAGTCCGAGTCCTCGTCTCCAATTTACGAGTCCGAATGCAGTTAATGCACGAGTCTGAGTCATCAGTGCTCAAGTCCAAGTCGAGTCACGAGTCGTTAAAATTAGGGCACGAGTCAGACTCGAGTGCTACAAGCCTGACACACACACACACACACACACACACACACACACACACACACACACCCCTGTGAGCCAATCAGAAACGAGCTGCTGCCCTGGCTGTGGAATAAACCGCTATATTCAACACACACGCTTTAAAAATCCAGCGTGTCCTTTATAAGTTCCATGAAAGATTTAAAAACCTGGTGAACAAACGGATACTCTGAGAAAAGTTTCAAAGTGTGTGTGTGTGTGTGTGAGGGAGAGAGAGATGGAAATCCCTTCTTCCCTTCTGTCAGGATGAGGCAAGAGGAAAATATTAAAGTGCCCTAGTTTTGGGGGAATGACATGCTTTTGTGTGTGTGTGTGTGTGTGTGTGTGTGTGTGGTCATGTCTGATCTCAACTGGTCATGTCACTCCATCGGGTAAATTTGCATACTCATGCATATTCATGAATTCTTTATGAGAGCCATTTATAAGTGTTATAACAATTCTTTTTCTCTGTGTGTGTGTGTGTGTGTGTGTGTAGGAAACATCAACAACTGCACACTGAATTATTATTTCTTCCTCCTGGCCGGTATTCAGGGCGTCACACTCCTCGTCTTCCTCATCATCTCACTCAAGTACGATAAGCAGGGACCCGGAGTGAACCGCAGGTCTTCATTCAACTCCTGACCCACACACTCGCATATACGCGCACACACACGCACACACACTGCAGATTTCCCAGCATGCCTGAGCAGGAGCCTGTGCCACACTACCCGCTTGCAGTTATTTATATATTTAACGTTTCTCTCTTCACTGGTTTCATAAAGACAATCGCATCGAACTGACTCGAGGTCAGAGTTCAAATTTTGGCTTCGGGTCTCAGATCAACAGCTTCTTCATCATCCTCATCCTCCTGCCTTTGGATTCCATCTCGCTGTGTCTGACGGCTGCAGCTTTACAGACGCATGAGTGAAATATTCACATCTGATCTGAATGAGAGAAAACGTTGACGTGCTTCAGCAGCTTTTTGCCGATCACAATGAAGTGAAGGACGCTGACGGTCACAGCAGCTTCCTGTTCACTCCAAATGCAGTCGATCAGATCTCCAAAAATCCACGTTGTGTTCTCATACTGTCGCTTTTAATTCAACACTTTTTTTTTTTTGCAAAGTAGCAGTTTGTATTTATAGTTTTGAAATTCTGAACAAAAATCTCTCTTTAAGGATGATGTGATATGAGAAAATGTGTTTTTGGTCAGATTAGTGTCGATGAAGAACACAGTGACTGACTAAAGACAAGAGTTTTTACGTTTCTTAATTTTTTTTTTTTTTAGATGACATCACTGAGGAATTGTGGCTAGAACAAACATAAAACAAACGTGTCAAGATGTTTGCAGAGGGAGTACAAACTTTCTCCTCTATCCTAGGACTTGAATTTAAATCTTCATGTTTTATTTTTTCACAAGTACGGAAGCCGAGAGACGCCCTTCATATAATCCTTTTTTTATTCACCTTGTTATCCCGAGATAACGACATAATTAATTCAGGATCTCGAGAAAACAACACAACTAATTCGAGATCTCGAGAAAACAAAACCGTTATTCCGAGATCTCGAGTAAACAGCTGAGAAATGGTTCATTCAGGTGCGCCAAGAAGCTTGTGATATGCTGACTTTGGGGCTATTTCTCATTCTGTATAGACGCAACTTTGGTCATTAGAATGTCTGGAATAATCGATCACCTAATAAGGCAATATTTTGATCAGGGGTTGACACAGGGAGAGATTGCATTAAGTCTTTTAATAAGGGATAATTTCAAAATTAGTCCGCGGCACCTCCGCAGAAGACTGGCCCGGCTTCGTCTCTACCGACAGAGATACAGTGATCCAGCTGGGTCCGTGTATCATCCGATCATTCAAGTATTCCATTCAATCTGGAAAACGAAAAAGCAAAAAAACGACTCAATATTTCGTTTTCCTGTTTTTCTGTATGACCAAAAAATGAGGGATTGGTGTTTGTTTTCCTTTTTCCAACTCAAAACAGAACAAATAATAAACAGGAAAACCAAAACGAAATAATCACTCTAATTTATGATTATTGATTTTCTCTATTCCCCATGCTACATTAGCCTTCCCATGATCCTCAGCGACAGTCCATCATCATCTCTGCGTCTATGAAATAGAAAAATTGCATGTGCATGTATATATCAAGTAATTTATTCGTGCATCCTATTCATTTAATATATTAAGCTGTTAATGTTAAGCTGATGATCTCTTAATTACCGTATTTTCTGGACTATAAGCCGCTACTTTTTTCCTAGGTTTTGAACCATGCGGCTTATACAGAGGTGCGGCTATTCTGTGGATTTTTCTTCCACCGCTAGGGGCGCTCTAACCGGAAGTACAATCAAAAATAAGATAGACGAAAAATCAATGCAAAGAAGAATTAGCAGATCTTTAGCAGATAGAACACGCACGACAAATTACTAACTGGTAATTATTTTCAAATCCAGCGAAGATGATTAAAGTGACTTGTGGTTTCAAACACAAGAGAAATGAAGGTAAATAAATACCGGTTATTTTCTCTTGGTTCTGTTCCGTTTTAATCAGCAAAGTTGCTGCCGTGTTAAAAGGCACTGTTCGGAAAGAATCTGTTCAGGTACATACATGTACATTTACAGTACAAAATCGTTCTGTACATGCAGTAAATATCTAATTTTTCAACATAGATATCTGCGGCTTATAGCCCGGTGCGGCTTGTATATCTTTTTTTTAATTTTTTTTTTTTTAAATAGAGCGGATGCGGCTTATATACAGGTGCGCTCTATAGTCCAGAAAATACGGTATTATTATCTCAATATAATAGTAATAATAAATAATGATAACAAGAACAACATGGCATTCATTTTGTCGCTTTTAACATATTGTGTCAGACCAACTTTGCTTTTTATTAGAGGACATGCTTAGCATTTTATGATGTCTCATGTCAGGAGGAAAATATGAGGAGGAGTAACAAGTCACTGCACTCCAACTTACGAGATTCTCCGCTTCTTTTGCTGGACAGCTTGAAAGTCAGACTCGGGAACAGCCATGATCTTCCTAGAGTTTTGCTTCCAGTAAACGGAGCCTGAATGAGCGCAAAAAATTATAATGTACAGTGGGGCAAAAAAGTATTTAGTCAGTCACCAATTGTGCAAGTTCTCCCACTTAAAAAGATGAGAGAGGCCTGTAATTTTCATCATAGATACACTTCAACTATGAGAGACAGAATGAGAAAAAAAAATCCAGAAAATCACATTGTCTGATTTTTAAAGAATTTATTTGCAAATTATGGTGGAAAATAAGTATTTGGTCAATAACAAAAATTCATCTCAGTACTTTGTTATATACCCTTTGTTGGCAATGACAGAGGTCAAACGTTTTCTGTAAGTCTTCACAAGGTTTTCACACACTGTTGCTGGTATTTTGGCCCATTCCTCCATGCAGATCTCCTCTAGAGCAGTGATGTTTTGGGGCTGTCACTGGGCAACACGGACTTTCAACTCCCTCCAAAGATTTTCTATGGGGTTGAGATCTGGAGACTGGCTAGGCCACTCCAGGACCTTGAAATGCTTCTTACGAAGCCACTCCTTCGTTGCCCGGGCGGTGTGTTTGGGATCATTGTCATGCTGAAAGACCCAGCCACGTTTCATCTTCAATGCCCTTGCTGATGGAAGGAGGCTTTCACTCAAATTCTCACGATACATGGCCCCATTCATTCTTTCCGTTACACGGATCAGTCGTCCTGGTCCCTTTGCAGAAAAACAGCCCCAAAGCATGATGTTTCCACCCCCATGCTTCACAGTAGGTATGGTGTTCTTTGGATGCAACTCAGCATTCTTTCTCCTCCAAACACGACAAGTTGAGTTTTTACCAAAAAAGTTCTATTTTGGTTTCATCTGACCATATGACATTCTTCCAATCCTCTTCTGGATCATCCAAATGCTCTCTAGCAAACTTCAGATGGGCCCGGACATGTACTGGCTTAAGCACGGGGACACGTCTGGCACTGCAGGATTTGAGTCCCTGGCGGCGTAGTGTGTTACTGATGGTAGCCTTTGTTACTTTGGTCCCAGCTCTCTGCAGGTCATTCACTAGGTCCCCCCATGTGGTTCTGGGATTTTTGCTCACCGGTCTTGTGATCATTTTGACCCCACGGGGTGAGATCTTGCGTGGAGCCCCAGATCGAGGGAGATTATCAGTGGTCTTGTATGTCTTCCATTTTCTAATAATTGCTCCCACAGTTGATTTCTTCACACCAAGCTGCTTACCTATTGCAGATTCAGTCTTCCCAGCCTGGTGCAGGTCTACAGTTTTGTTTCTGGTGTCCTTTGACAGCTCTTTGGTCTTGGCCATAGTGGAGTTTGGAGTGTGACTGTTTGAGGTTGTGGACAGGTGTCTTTTATACTGATAACGAGTTCAAACAGGTGCCATTAATACAGGTAACGAGTGGAGGACAGAGGAGCCTCTTAAAGAAGAAGTTACAGGTCTGTGAGAGCCAGAAATCTTGCTTGTTTGTAGGTGACCAAATACTTATTTTACCGAGGAATTTGCCAATTAATTCATTAAAAATCCTACAATGTGATTTCCTGGATTCTTTCCCCCCATTTTGTCTCTCATAGTTGAAGTGTACCTATGATGAAAATTACAGGCGCCTCTCATCTTTTTAAGTGGGAGAACTTGCACAATTGGTGGCTGACTAAATACTTTTTTGCCCCACTGTATGAATAAGAACTAATTCTTGAGACTGACATGAATACAAATGAATTTAGTTTTATCTAAAATGAAAGTTAAGTTGCTCGTATAATCGTAAATTAGAGTTATTTCGTTTTGGTTTCCCTGTTTATTATTTGTTCTGTTTTGAGTTGAAAAAAGGAAAACAAACACCAATCCCTCATTTTTTGGCCATACAGGAAAACGAAATATTGAGTGGTTTTTTTTTTGTTTGTTTTTTCATTTTCCAGATTGAATGGAATACTTGAATGATCGGATGATACACGGACCGATCATGAAATAATTTTGTTTTCTCGAGATCTCGGAATAACGGTTTTGTTTTCTCGAGATCTCGAATTAGTTGTTGTGTTTCCTCGAGATCCTGAATTAATTATGTCGTTATCTCGGGATAACAAGGTGAATAAAAAAAGATTATATGAAGGGCCTCTCACGGCTTCCGTACACAAGAGAAATTCGTTTGAACTCGTATTTTGTTTCAACTTCAGGACGTGGAGCCTCGGGTTTGTGGAATGAAACTGCGCACGGAATTAAGTGTTAAATATTTTGATTGAACAAGATGGCTGCCTTTTTGCTACATTAGGCTCATAGCTTCAGTGTTGAATTAAACGAGGAAACTTTCGACATGAAACATGTCCTGCCTGATTGGTTGCGTTTGGTGTAAATCTGGACATTGTGTACATTTTTATTATTATTATTATTATTTTTAATATAAACGGTGTGTATCATGCATGTGTTTCAGTATATGTTTCAGTTAAGCCTTCTAAACTTTCACAGAGTTCAAAATGAGAATCGCATTGTGATTACGCTCCTGACCAATCAGGTCGCAGCTCTGAGAACAAGACGGCAAAAACAAACATGCAGGACAGAATGGCGATAAAAAGAAGTCGAGGAGATTCACGAAACACCCAAAAATTCCTTATATTTGCTGATATTCGGGCGTAAAAGTAACACGCGATCACGTTCACTGATGATTCACACCTCGCTGTAACTGGATGTGAGGTCCGAGATGACGGACTAGCAGGCTAGGCTGGTTAGTTAGCTGATACGAGCCATGAATGGCGACAAAAAGTGTAAAAGCAGCCTATATTTGTGTTTTCTGACTAGTTTGATCCGCGTTCAGAATTGTCCCCGAGGCTCGTTAGCTCCTCGTCGAGGCGTTTACGTGTTCACTGCGGTGTGCTGGAGAAGATGGCGGCTTTAACCATCATCGTAGGAATCAGAATTTATACCGGCACCGTGATTGGTGTGTTTCGAGTCGGAGTTGAAACTTGTACAAAGCTGGAATCCTGAGAATTCACTGACTGCTCTTTCAGACTCGGTGTAGTTTGTTATTTCTTTAAGTTTTTGCACTCCGATGTTTTTATAATACGTTGCGAATTCTTTTTAAAAGTTTTGTGTATTGTTTTTAAGATTGTATTTTATTTCCGCTGTGTGACTGACATCTAGCTTCTGTGATCTCTGATATTGATTTCTACAGGAATAAATGAAATATTTCTAAATCAGCTGATTGCTCGTGTTTGTTTCACACTAAAGAGAACTCGGACCCGACTCGCTGTGTGAGACTCGATACGGTAAACTCGCACCTCAGGCGGGTGTATTTTGTGTGTGTTTTTTTTTTTTTTCCCAGACTGAAGCTTGTTTTTGTCTCTGATTTTCTTCCTTCATTAAAGCTCCAGCGTAGCTGCGAGTGAATCAGAGGAGAAAAATGGAGAATTGGTTTTATGTAAATGAGTGAAACACGGCCGGGACAGAACCAGTGTCTCTCTCTGTGATTAGGACGGTTTTCTATCTGATTTCATCAGGAATTAAATCATCTCCGTGTGGATAACGAGGCAGAGAGGAGCTACTGCATGAACGAGCCGTTATTCCTCTCATTACTCCCGGAGCTGCTCGGCTCTGACCCGAGTTCATGTTAATGATGATGATAATATCCTCACCGGCCACTTTAATAGGAACTTGTTGTTGATTCTAAGATCCCCGTTCTTGGCTGCAGGACTGGAATCCAATGTGTTCTGTTTTCTGCTGTTGCTGAGATGCTTTTCTGCTCACCACGGTTGTAAAGAGTGATTATATGAGTTACTATATCCTTCCTGGCCAAAAAAATATCTCAAACCACCTTGAATCTGTCCATTTTCCTCTGAGCTCTAATATCAACAAGGCGTTTTTTTTTTTTCCCCACCCGCAGAACCGTCGCTCACTTACTCACTCACTCTGTTTTTTGTTTTCCGCACCATTCTGTCTGTGTAAACTCTAGAGACTGTTGTGTGTGAAAACCCCAGGAGGAGATCAGCGGTTTCTGAAATACTCAAACCTCAGACTCATCTGGCTCAAACCAACACCCATACTGCCACAGTGGAAGAAAGAAAGAAAGTCACACTTCACTGTGAGATCACAATTTTTCCCGTTCTGGTGTTTGAACATTGTGAACATTAACGGAAGCTCTTGATTTGTATCTGCGGGATGTGACGCATCGTGCCGCTGTCGAGGGATCGGCTGATTACAGAACTGCATTAAACAGCAGGTGGATGGACGGGTGTTCCTGATAAAGTGGCCAGTGAGTGTAATCAGTGTAAATAAGAAATGATCATGACCTTTAACTCCAGTAATATAATAATAATTATAATAATAATAATGCTGGCATTTATTGTCACACCCTGTGATTTTTAAATAATATGAAATGACTCAAAATCACATGAACATTATAATTAAAGAAATTAAAGTCCAAAATATTCATTTTCATCAGGCGGGGCTTTCCATTGTGGGATTTTTCCCCCGAAACTTAATTGCAGTAAGCAGCATCAGACTCAGTATGAAGTATCAGTCACAGGAAAAAGTAATAATTAAAGTGTGTGTGTGTGTGTGTGTGTGTGTGTGTGTGTGTGTGTGTGTGTGAGAGAGACTATAAGGTGGAGAAAGATGAAAGTTATTAGCATCAGTGCTAATAACTTTGATTTGCGCCCATCTAAAGATTATTGTAAACAGTGACTGTAGCTCCGCCCACACACTCGAGACATTTAAATTCCTAGAAACACCGAGACAGCTGGTAATACACACATCAGTACAGTGAGCCAAGGTTAGCAACAGGACTTTGCACACACACACACACACATTGATGTACTAGAGCCCATGGATAATGCATTCATGTTGTGTGTTAAAATAGAGGGCGGAGTTAATGCTAATGGAGCACCTACAGTATGAAAGTCCCTTGAGGAACAGAGATCGTATGTAAATTCATCTCATCTCATTATCTCTAGCCGCTTTATCCTTCTACAGGGTCGCAGGCAAGCTGGATCCTATCCCAGCTGACTACGGGCGAAAGGCGGGGTACACCCTGGACAAGTCGCCAGGTCATCACAGGGCTGACACATAGACACAGACAACCATTCACACTCACATTCACACCTACGCTCAATTTAGAGTCACCAGTTAACCTAACCTGCATGTCTTTGGACTGTGGGGGAAACCGGAGCACCCGGAGGAAACCCACGCGGACACGGGGAGAACATGCAAACTCCGCACAGAAAGGCCCTCGCCGGCCACGGGGCTCGAACCCGGACCTTCTTGCTGTGAGGCGACAGCGCTAACCACTACACCACCGTGCCGCCCCTCTGCTGGTTCCTGGACACACACATTCATTTTGTTCTTGAAACCTGAAATAAACAAAGGAGGGGCTGGATTTCTCTGCGAATAAAAAGTGCTTGGGCTGCAAAACGACCAAATTCAGTGCTTGGGGCCCCTAACGTGTCACTTTTAACATCAGCACTATTGCAGCGAATTTAAAATCCAATCTGACTGTGCAAACACTTTCCTAAACAAGGCCTCAGATGTGTTTCCTAATCGCAGACCTCATTAACACACCTCTGTGTGACAGCGTTGGAAACGTTTCCCCACAGGACGTCTGTTCGCTCACGAGGCGAGTCGAGGGAACGTGGAAAAAAGTGACTGAAACTCTACAAACAGAGAAAATCATTTAGTGTTGTGCAGTGTGCCGAGACGGCCTCCGCCCCCCCCGCCTCGGCAAAGATGAAATAAAAAGAGGAACATGATGGTGTGTTAATTACAACCCGAGTGCCATCCATCTTCCCCTCGCTTTTGTGTGACAGTGAAATTTCTCCATCCTTCACACTTCACAGGCTGCGTGTCGTGATCCGCCGCCCTCAGAGTAACACACACTCCTTCCACATCAGCCCCGACGCTGATAGAACCGCAACCGAAGTCTCACCACGGAGACGAGGAGACGGAAAGAAAGAAAACAATCATCTATCAGGCTGCTGTGTGTAGGGATGACAGGAAGAAAGAGAGAGAGAAAGTTGTTGGACAGGAAGTTGGAGAGTTTAGAAAGGACTGCGCAGGAGTAATGCGATGGACTCAACACACTCATTCAATCTTGCTTCCATTCAAGATGCAGCAATCGATGGAGGCGTGTCACTAATCACAGCAGTCAGCTCATTCGGACGTTGAGAGAAAAGAAGGACCGAAAATACATGCAAATTGAAATGAGTCTCTCGAGGTGAAACGTCGAAATGGTCAATACGAGCCTTGTTTGACTCGTCCACACCGGCGGTGTTTAGTTCTGCACTCAAATCTGAACTCTACGAAGCAGTCAGAAGGAACACGGTGTTGATTTAAACCCCACTGAATGAATTGAACCTCATTCGATTCAAAACTAAACCCCGACTGTGCTGTTTGATTTTTTTTTGGTAAACATTTAATTCACTGTGATGTTGTTCTCAACATTAACGTCAAAAACCGGTGCACAAACAAATGTGAAAGATTTCTTTCATTTCTTTTATTAGGATGCAAAGTTGTCTTCGAAATGATGCGTTTGTGTTAAATAGCAAATTGATTGACGCGTCTTTTCCACATCAAAAATGTCCAAAAACTTGTTAGAAAAGAGGATCAGGATCTAATTCTAATGGCGTAGCTACCCACAGTCCCACCAAAAGGTGCACGAAGTTAAAGCTCACAACACCTGGACAGCCACCGCGACACCGCTAGGCAACATTGCCCAAGAAGTCAAGTTTATTTGTATAGCGCTTTTAACAATAAACATTGTCGCAAAGCAGCTTTATAGAATTTGAACGACTTAAAACATGAGCTAATTTTATCCCTAATCTATCCCCAATGAGCAAGCCTGTGGCGACAGTGGCAAGGAAAAACTCCCTCAGACAACATGAGGAAGAAACCTCGAGAGGAACCAGACTCAAAAGGGAACCCATCCTCATTTGGGCAACAACAGACAGCATTACTATAACATTAACAGAACAGAAGCACCGCCGCACAGAGCGCTGGTATGTCCCAAACCACCTGCACAGCCACCGCGACACCACTAGGCAACATTGCCCAAGCACAGAAGCACCGCCGCACAGAGCGCTGGACGACCCCGATGTTAAAAGAGCAACAAGCTCACTGCAGTCCATAGTGAGGAGCACAGGCATCACTCACGGCAGACCAATGCCTGAAGGGAACTGATGGCCAAAACTGGGTCTGGAGCTACACCACAACCAGTGGACAAAACATTAAAAAAAAACCCATAAAAACAAAGGAAGAAAAAATAAAAAGTTCTGGTGAGAAGCGGCAGCCAAAATGTACACAGCGTATTCTCAAGTGTAAACGGAAATGGAATTGAAAATATTGTAGAAGATTCTTCACTTTAACACTCATCCAAAAAATATGCAAATCAGAAAAAGAAAATCCAAACTTAAACACACACAGAGCTCCATTCACCTGGTAAGAAATCAGCAATACTTGGCTTTCATTTGCATACTGGAATCTGATTGGCTCTTGGATCTTACGACACTTGCACTTCACGCTGTTTCATAAGAATATACTAAAATATTTGAGCATGTTGTCGACTCAAACAAACGTATGAACAGTGCTGTGGATATACTCACAGATGCACAGTGATGTCACTTCCTGTTGGGTCCAGGGTTTGAGGCCGCCTTGTGCTAAAACATGGACTGTTTGTTTTGAAAAAAAAAAAAAATTGTCTATCAGTCATCAGCGTATTAATGATCATAGTTTATCGCTTTATAAGGTATTACTGCAGTTTATAAAATGCTTATGAAGCATCGTTACTAGAATATGAAGAACGCCAACATGCCAGTGAATAATGAGTCCACGTTTCACTCGTTAACATGAGTGCTGTCTAATCTTTCCTGACCCTGCTCCGCTTAGAATGAACGGATAAACAGGCTTCACTGACTCTCCTCTTCATAATCATAAAGACTACTACTGAGCCGAAAACTAATACGAACGTCACATTAATTGGTAGCAAAGAGGAAATATGACGCTTTTCCACTAATGCCCAGGGAAATCCGGCTCAGGTTAATTAGACAAACGCTGGCATTTGTGTACTGAACACTTGCAATAATTCAGCTTGAGAGATTATCAGCAAAATGCCACATTAACATACACCACTGCTTTCATTAATTCATTCAAACAGCCCGAGTGATGGGAGAGAAAAAAACAAAACAAAACGATGTCCATGCATGTACACGTTCTGCAAATGAGTGCCATAAAATACACAGCATTTTTCTTTTGTATTTTCTCACAACACTGAACACACACACCGTATCTGACGTGTACTGCTTTCGTTTATTAGATATGGAAATCAGGATAAAGCGACCTCAGACGGACAGCTAAATCAGAAATCCCAGTCAGAAAATTACTGACATAATTCAAGCGATGTACATCTGAAACCGAGAAAAAAATCTTCCAGGCAGGCATTGAGTCATGTCTGGAATGAATATCTGCACAAAATGATCACAGAAGTGATGTGCTTTTCACAAACGAGTCAACTCTTTGGTGAAAGTCAGGAGTCGATGCACATGCGCAATGCACCATCTTTCTTCCTGACAAGACAAATAGATTGTGTTCCGCTCTCAAAAATTCTCCCTTCACTGCTAATCACACAGTGCAAGAGTTATTGAAATGCATCCAGGTAATCTTACAGACATCTGAGTTGTTTGGCACAGAACAAGGATGGAGAGCCAGTTCGAGGGAAAATGAATGAGACGTGTACTGTAGTGTACTGTAGTGTAGGTGCTGGGGATAAATGGACAGGAAATGATTTTAAAATTCTACTCCAGCGAAAGGTAAGTGAAGCACAGACACACTTGATGCTCTAGGTGGACGGATAAAAACTGGAAAAGAAATGAAAATGTCAAATCTTGCTTGTGATTAAATAATAAAGATTATTCACAGAAACATCAGTCCTTATTTTCCTGAGTAGAAGAGAAACTGGAGTACTGACTCAGTGTGGGTTCACATACACAGTGGTTAGTCTGTGTGAAAGGAAGTCCTGGTGTGTTCTCCTCCATAGTGCGGTTCTTTAGACAGGTGAGAATACAGCGCTCACACTCCGGTCCAAAGGCATCCGAGCAAAGTGGTCTCGGTCTGAATCGACTCGACTGCAGGAAGTGAATCAAATGAGGCAGCTCTAGTGATAAAGAGATTCAAGTATGCACTGCCTTGTGCAACCCCAGTGGCTGGGTATTTTTCCCTAACCTGCATGTCTTTGGACTGTGGGAGGAAACCGGAGCACCTGGAGGAAACCCACACATACAAACTCCACACAGAAAGGCCTCCATTGGCCATGAACCTGGAACCTTCTTGCTGTGAAGCCACACCACTAACCACTTCACCACCATGATGTCACTCTGAATCCACTCGAATGCAGGAAGTGAATCAAACATGCAGCATGTTTTGGGCTGCAAGACATGAGCAGAAATGCCATGAGTCCTGGAGAAGTGACGCACAAAATGTTCTGCACCCATCATTTATACAGTGCCTTGAAAAAGTATTCATACCCCTTGAACTTTTTCACATTTTTCCACCTTACAACCACGAACTTAAAAGTTTTTTATTGACATTTTATGTGATAGACCAACACAGAGTAGCACATAATTGTGAAGTGAAATGAAAATGATAAATGGTCTTCAAAATTTTAAACAAAAATCTGAAAAATGTGATGTGCATTAGTATTCAGCCCCCCTGCGTCAATACTTTGTAGAGCCACCTTTTGCTGCAATTACAGCTGCAAGTCTTTTGTGGTATGTCTCTACCAGCTTTGCACACCTAGACACTGAAATTTTTGCCCATTCTTCTTTGCAAAATAGCTCAAGCTCAGTCAGATTGGATGGAGAGCGTCTGTGAACAGCAATTTTCAAGTCTTGCCACAGATGCTCAATGGGATTTAGGTCTGGACTTTGACTGGGCCATTCTAACACATGAATATTCTTTGATCTAAACCATTCCATTGTAGCTCTGGCTGTATGTTTAGGGTCATTGTCTTGCTGGAAGGTGAATCTCCTTCCCAGTCTCAAGTCTTTTGCAGCCTCCAACAGGTTTTCTTCCAGGATTGCCCTGTATTTAGCGCCATCCATCTTCCCATCAACTCTGACCAGCTTCCCTGTCCCTGCTGAAGAAAAGCATCCCCATAGCATGATGCTGCCACCACCATGTTTCACAGTGGGGATGGTGTGTGCAGGCTGATGAGCAGTGTTAGTTTTCCGCCACACATAGCGCTTTGCATTTCGGCCAAAAAGTTCAACTTTGGTCTCATCTGACCAAAGCACCTTCTTCCACATGTTTGCTGTGTCCCCTACAGGGCTTCTTATGCCTGTCTTTCAACAATGGCTTTCTTCTTGACACTTCCAAAAAGGCCAGATTTGTGGAGTGTACGACTTATAGTTGTCCTGTGCACAGATTCTCCCACCTGAGCTGTGGATTTCTGCAGCTCCTCCAGAGTGATCATGGGCCTCTTGGCTGCTTCTCTGACCAGTGCTGTCCTTGCTCGCTCGGTCAGTTTAGGTGGCCGGCCATATCTTGGTAGGTTTGCAGTTGTGCCATACTTTTTCCATTTTTTTGAATGATGGATTGAACAGTGCTTCTTGAGATGTTCAGAGCTTGGGATATTTTTTTTATAACCTAACCCTGCTTTAAACTTCTCCAGAACTTTATCCCTGACCTGTCTGGTGAGTTCTTTGGTCTGCATGATGCTGTTTGTTCTTCAGTGTTCTCTAACAAACCACTGAGGCCTTCACAGAACAAGTGTATTTATGCTGAGAGTAAATTACACACAGTAGGACTCTATTAACTAATTAGACGACTTCTGAAGGCAATTGATTGCACTGGATTGTATTTAGAGATATCAGAGTACAGGGGGCTGAATACTAATGCACACCACATTTTTCAGATTTTTCTTTGTTTAAAATTTTGAAGACCATTTATCATTTTCGTTTCACTTCACAATTATGTGCTACTCTGTGTTGGTCTATCACATAAAATGTCAATAAAAAACTTTTAAGTTCGTGGTTGTAAGGTGGAAAAACGTGAAAAAGTTCAAGGGGTATGAATACTTTTTCAAGGCACTGTATAATAATGACAGCATTTGCTGATAAAAATCTACACGTTCTGATGATTTTGTGGTTTCTATGCACTTGATAAAGGTTTGTTGAACTTTTCCTATCACCGTAATCCTGACCAAAGGGATGTTTTCAGTCCTCCACACTCCTCAGTATGATTTTTGAGAAAACTAACTCAGACCAAAAACAGACTAATGGATGCGAAAGGACCTTCAGAAATATCCAAGCACAATGGATCTTTATACTGATATGTATACTATCATAAGTTGTTGAAAAATGTATTTGTTTTCCACCATTTCTCTTCTCTTCCGTTCTCTGCATATGCTCCAAATTCATATTAGCGATTTCCAGCTTGTCCTTGTTTAACCCTGTTCAGCCTCCTGCTGTTTTGCTCAAATGATGCTGGATTTATAATTGATTTCAATTAGCTTTGGATTTTTTTTGCCCTTTTTTTTGGCATTATGAAAATTGTCCCGGTCACAAATGATTAAATTAGAGCAGAGATGTTTTTTTTTTCTTCTGTTTTTGCTATCTGGCTGGGAACAGCTTGAGTCAGACGCTCACAGCTTTTTGCATACCAAAGATTTAGGGAATAAAATTGGGCACAGAGGGGAAAAATGGAATAATTTAGTTTGCTGAGGTGGAAGATAAGGTGAATATTGTGTTTATATTTTATGCACAGAAATATTTTTCACTCTTGCTGTGGAGTTAAAAAGAAATACCCAGTGCCAGCTGTGGCTTTTGGCTCCAGTGGATCACAAGGTCATGGTGTATGAGCACAAGGAACGATGCTCAGAAGGACATCGAATCTGTCAAAACAATTCTATGTGCACTTTATTTACAGTGGTACAGTATGCATTAATATTACACTCATTTGTGTGTGTGTGTGTGTGTGTGTGTGTGTGTGTGTAACATCTGCAAGCTTGGCAATCCTGTTATTTCTTCTTTTTTTCGTTTAACTAGAAAAGGCGCTAAAATAAATTTGTTTATAAATGAAGAGAATAAGGAACAAAGTGAAGGGCAATAAATGAACAATAAATGAAAGTCTGATTTTTGTGTTCATTGATGTAAAAACTCTTTTGCCACGAGTACCATGACGTCAGGTAGCAAGTCCTTTGGCAGCTGCCGTGTTGGTCTGAGAGTACAACAAATGCACAGATGTCACGTCCCATGGTTTTTCTGGATCTCAGAGAGCTTGTGATGTTTCCGTGACTGAATCCTGGTTCTATGAAGAAGGCATAAGGGTGAGTTCTGTGGTTTAACACACGCTGTCACTTTGCTGACTACGCCACGTCTTTTAAAACACTGTCGTTTAGCCGCTCCATGTAGTTCTGCAGCTCTTTGGACTCTCCCATGTCCACATCCTGACACACCCACTTTATTTCCTCGTTTGGCTCCTCCCCGAGTGTCTCACTGGCTGGGATGGTGGTGAAGGTAGTGAATTTTACTCTCTTCCTCTTGGTCGTGGGCGAATCCCCTTTGTCTTTCCCGCCGTTGTTCTCGGCTCCTCGATGCTCCTGCCGCTCGTGACCATTCTTCTGTAAGGAACCGCCGTTGAGCAGAAGGCTTCCTTCCTCCAGCCCACCGATGCTGGAGTCCATAATTGTGATTTGCTCGTCTGTTTGCGGCGACAGGCTCACATGACTCTCCAGAAGCTCCGCCTCATTTCCCAGCCACACCCAGTCATGTGCGTGGTTCAGACTCTCCTGACCCTCGATGCTCATCTCCTTATGGCGATATTTCAGTGCATAGGAAATGCAGTTTATAAGAAAGACCAAGATAGCCAGACAGAAGACTCCTAACAAGGCGTACATCCCTATTTCCAGGTCCGAGAGTCCTCGATTTGTCTGAATCAAGTCATCATCATAGACACTGTGTCCTCGAGGAAGGTCCACTTGGGCTGGAAAATCTGAGAAGTCGATAGGAATGTTGTTGGAAATTTGGCTGCCATCATTTGAGAATTTCTCTCCCCCAGTTCTTCGGATGATTTCTGTTTTGGGTGTGGTGGTGATTCTCCTGATTGCGCCATCATCGTCCATGTTGGAAATGGAGCTGTAGAAGTAATGGCCCTCCATTCCGGTTCGATCCGGTAAATTCAGGTTCTGCCGGTGGTTCTCGGTGTCGTCTCCATATTCAGGTTGTGAGACGCTCTCCGTGCGGCCATATTTGACCCGGACGTGGCAGTTTCCGGCAGCAAGCACGCTGCGACGAGGTTTCAGTTTCTGACACGACTCATGGACGCTCATCTCGACGCGCAGCAGTGGGCCCTGACCCTCAGCCTGAGCCGAGACTATGGGCCAGCGCCCGGTCGCGTCCTGATTCACACTCACCACCTCCTCATCCAGCGAGATCACCGTCAGCACAAAGTGATCCGGGTTGTAAAGGTCCAGAGGGGCCATGGAGCCGTCGCTGAACTGCAGCCAAGCACTGATCAGCGCCTCCTGTAGGACAGAGAGCAGAACATTTCAGCGCTTGAAGAGTAAAAGTCCAAATTGTTCTTTTCTTAAGTTGAAATGTACATGGAATAAAATACAAAATCACATATCAAATGTTTTCTCTAACTACCATTAATAAAAAGAAGAATAGGAAGAAGGAGACGAAGACGACTAGCTGTAAGTGATAAATTCTAACCACTTCATGATACATTTTACAGCTGCAGTGAATAGGATTTTGGGATTCAACCTACTGGTAATAAAAATACACTCATGGACTGCGACCAGAGGAGACGCTTTTGTTTTCTCCACTGTATTTCACTTCGTGATTGGGGGCTAGTTTGTATCTGTGACCTTTGCAGACACACAGAGCCAGTATAGACAATGCAAACTGACATGAGAGGTCCGATTACATCGAAGCAACCAAAATGTTTCACTCTTTCATCTGATATTCAGTAACTGTAACATTATTATGTACGTGAGTACAGTTTATTAAGTTTTTTGTTCCCAGAAAGCTTCTGAGGAAATGTAAGCAGATCATTATCGTACTGTACATCCTCAGAGTTGTGAGTATTTTAGCAGCGTTCCAAACGGTATACTATTTACAGTACAAAACAGTCAGTCCACCATTTAGGCACACTCTCGAAAAGCTTGAAATAGCGCTTTCCTACCAAACAAGGTGAAATTCCAAAATCATACGTACCGCTAACAGTTCTACGAGATGACTATCCTAATAGCTAGTTTTTAAACACCTTGTTCTCCAAGTTGGAAGATCTTTTACACATACATATAGCATCACGATAACATTACAGTGAGTTGGCCTAGTGGTTCGCGTGCTGTGTTCGCCTCTCGATAAGGTTGTCGTGTCGTTATGGCTGGATTCTTGCCCGAACTGATAATCACATCATTAGTTTTCTTTGGCTAATCAGACACAAGGTACGCCACCACTCTTGCCTGAGCACACTGAAAAAAAGGGAAATATTGGGTTTTTGAATTTACAAAAATGAAGTTAGTAAATGCAACACGATTCATTTATATTCTGCATGTGAACATGGTTTAATCAAGTAGACTTAAGTTGTTTATGTTGACTGTACTAATTTCTTTCATGTAGATTGAAATTGATTGAATTAAAAAAAAAAAACTCAATGTAATCGAGTTTAGTCTCTACCGGAAATGGAATACATTCAAATGTCGCCAGGAAAGGTCATGAACCACTCTGGAGCAGAAGGTGGCGCTAATGCGCCGATATGTTGGATGCCAAATAAGTAAACAAGACCCGTAAGCCCGCGGAAACTGTGGAAAAGTCTCCATTTTCTGCAGCAACAAGTCACCGTGGAGAGAAACCGAATCTCAAAAAAAAAGTAAGTTCTTCAAATTTATATATGTTCGTGTTAAAGTAAATTGGGCGACAGTCAACTAGAGTGCTGTTTTCGAACAGTAACGTTATATAACAGTTACAGCAGCCTGTGTGTGTGTATATATATATATTAGTGCTGTCAAGCGATTAAAATATTTAATCGCGATTAATGTCGCAACTGTCATAATTAACTCGCGATTAATCGCAATTTAATCGCACATTTTTGTCACATGAAAAACCATTGTAATTCTCTTATCAGCATAAAAAAGTGAATGGGCTTGCTTTGTACCAACGTTTTTTTTTTATTTTTTATTGCAGAGCATAACACGTCTTGTCACAGCCACTGACATCCATAACTTCCATATTAGATGAGAAAACCAAGGGATGAAAAATAAAGTGCATATCACTGTGAAAATAAAAAAATGTTTTATTTTACTCTTCATTAGTTTCTTTTGAAGAGAAGTATTTGCCATAAAAGAAGAAAAAAACAGATAAAAATAAAAACGTTCATCATAGTGTGGCACTGTATTATCTAATTCTCACTGCTTATAACTCTACACCCCCCCGGTGGAGATGAGCTGGGAAACTGAAGACTGAAGGAACAGTATTGAAAAGTATTTTTCCAGTCTCACCTGTGAAAGGTAATCCCATGTGATCTCGTTTGGACGGTAAACCTGTTGGTACAGTTAAACGCAGCACATGAATGAGGCATCTTTATTCTCGGCTACTGTCTAGACTCTACACCAGAGACGGCTGAAGAATCTCCACTTTGCCACATCCAATATGGCGGCGAGGATGTTTATATGTCTATGCCTTTCTCTATCACTCACACGTACTCTTATTGAAGCAGCGCGCGACAAGCCTCAACAGGAACTACGGGTGACTCGCAGGGCCAAATTAGAATTTGCGTTAACGGCACTATTTTTTTTAATCGCGATAAATCGAGATCACGTTAACGCGTTATTATCGCGTTAACTTTGACAGCACTAATATATATATATATATATATATATATATATATATATATATACACACAACCCCGATTCCAAAAAAGTTGGGACAAAGTACAAATTGTAAATAAAAACGGAATGCAATGATGTGGAAGTTTCAAAATTCCATATGTTATTCAGAATAGAACATAGATGACATATCAAATGTTTAAACTGAGAAAATGTATCATTTAAAGAGAAAAATTAGGTGATTTTAAATTTCATGACAACAACACATCTCAAAAAAGTCGGGACAAGGCCATGTTTCCCACTGTGAGACATCCCCTTTTCTCTTTACAACAGTCTGTAAACGTCTGGGGACTGAGGAGACAAGTTGCTCAAGTTTAGGGATAGGAATGTTAACCCATTCTTGTCTAATGTAGGATTCTAGTTGCTCAACTGTCTTAGGTCTTTTTTGTCGTATCTTCCGTTTTATGATGCGCCAAATGTTTTCTATGGGTGAAAGATCTGGACTGCAGGCTGGCCAGTTCAGTACCCGGACCCTTCTTCTACGCAGCCATGATGCTGTAATTGATGCAGTATGTGGTTTGGCATTGTCATGTTGGAAAATGCAAGGTCTTCCCTGAAAGAGACGTCGTCTGGATGGGAGCATATGTTGCTCTAGAACCTGGATATACCTTTCAGCATTGATGGTGTTTTTCCAGATGTGTAAGCTGCCCATGCCACACGCACTAATGCGACCCCATACCATCAGAGATGCAGGCTTCTGAACTGAGCGCTGATAACAACTTGGGTCGTCCTTCTCCTCTTTAGTCCGAATGACACGGCGTCCCTGATTTCCATAAAGAACTTCAAATTTTGATTCGTCTGACCACAGAACAGTTTTCCACTTTGCCACAGTCCATTTTAAATGAGCCTTGGCCCAGAGAAGACGTCTGCGCTTCTGGATCGTGTTTAGATACGGCTTCTTCTTTGAACTATAGAGTTTTAGCTGGCAACGGTGGATGGCACGGTGAATTGTGTTCACAGATAATGTTCTCTGGAAATATTCCTGAGCCCATTTTGTGATTTCCAATACAGAAGCATGCCTGTATGTGATGCAGTGCCGTCTAAGGGCCCGAAGATCACGGGCACCCAGTATGGTTTTCCGGCCTTGACCCTTACGCACAGAGATTCTTCCAGATTCTCTGAATCTTTTGATGATATTATGCACTGTAGATGATGACATGTTCAAACTCTTTGCAATTTTACACTGTCGAACTCCTTTCTGATATTGCTCCACTATTTGTTGGCGCAGAATTAGGGGGATTGGTGATCCTCTTCCCATCTTTACTTCTGAGAGCCGCTGCCACTCCGAGATGCTCTTTTTATACCCAGTCATGTTAATGACCTATTGCCAATTGACCTAATGAGTTGCAATTTGGTCCTCCAGCTGTTCCTTTTTTGTACCTTTAACTTTTCCAGCCTCTTATTGCCCCTGTCCCAACTTTTTTGAGATGTGTTGCTGTCATGAAATTTCAAAATGTCTCACTTTCGACATTTGACATGTTGTCTATGTTCTATTGTGAATACAATAATCAGTTTTTGAGATTTGTCAATTATTGCATTCCATTTTTATTTACAATTTGTACTTTGTCCCAACTTTTTTGGAATCGGGGTTGTGTGTATATATATATATATCATAGCATATTAGTGGACATTAGCTAACACCTGCTAGTTAATTTTCTGTTGACAGTTATTGTCAATAATGGTGTTTCTCCGCTGAGCTCCCGGTCCCGCTGCTGACCACTATACTTCATTAAAGTCGCAGCCGATGGGCAGCAGCTGTTAGCTGGCTGTGTGAGGGGATTTTATCAAGCTTCACCCCTGCGCTCCAGACAGTGCCTATAAACCGTTTGCCCATGACCCTCTCTGATTTAGCTGTGTCTACCATCTTTTTGGAATAACACATGCATAGCCGCAAGTACCTTAATATGAAATGCCGCAAATTTGCACAGTTATCGGCTGCTCAAACTATTCTGCTCAGGCTGGAGTCAGGTTGTTTAGTTTACCCGCTGTTAAAATGTGAGAAAGACCCCAAATGGAAGCTCTAACCCGGAGACGACAGAGACAGCGGCTTGCAAATCTGAACAGATCGAACATAAAAGAAACCAGCTACAAATATGTACGAGTATGCTGAGATAATTTCGTAAAGGGTAAGTTTATATTTCTACCGTTTATGTGAACCATAGAAAATATATATAAAGATGTGATCTACATGTAAGCGCTACTCCAATTTATATTGCAGTTACAAATGCAGAGACAAAGCCCCAGTAATGTGTTGAGCTCGGTAAAATGTCACCTTAGAAGATGCCAATAATCAGGTTGGGGTTTTATTTTATTTTTATTTATTTTTTGTGTGTTTTGTGTAACATTTGCCCACATCAGGAACCTACTACATACTTACAGTAAACTTGCGTTAAACTTTGGTACGCTTTCACCAGTCGTTCCACTAACACATGAAAGCACTGCATTTTCACTGAGAGAAACCACCGCGAGCATCAGTCGCACCCCCATGTTCAACATTACACTACACTCTTAGAACTATTTCCAAGACAATTATATGCCAAGTCTGGTACATGTAATTGCAACACAAACTGGTTTTAAAATTATTTTTCAGCTTGTCATTGTGTCCAGAAAGTCTAATCAAATTCATGTCTGCATCTAGCACACTTGCTTTGTGATTTTTTTTTTAATTGAGACACCTCACTGATATTTTCTTTTACAGGTCCACCGTCCTATTTGCACATCAAACATATTCAAAAGGCTTTATAATACAACCCCAATTCCAAAAAAGTTGGACAAAGTACAAATTGTAAATAAAAATGGAATGCAATAATTTACAAATCTCAAAAACTGATATTGTATTCACAATAGAACATAGACAACATATCAAATGTCGAAAGTGAGACATTTTGAAATTTCATGCCAAATATTGGCTCATTTGAAATTTCATGACAGCAACACATCTCAAAAAAGTTGGGACAGGGGCAATAAGAGGCTGGAAAAGTTAAAGGTACAAAAAAGGAACAGCTGGAGGACCAAATTGCAACTCATTAGGTCAATTGGCAATAGGTCATTAACATGACTGGGTATAAAAAGAGCATCTTGGAGTGGCAGCGGCTCTCAGAAGTAAAGATGGGAAGAGAATCACCAATCCCCCTAATTCTGCGCCGACAAATAGTGGAGCAATATCAGAAAGGAGTTCGACAGTGTAGAATTGCAAAGAGTTTGAACATATCATCATCTACAGTGCATAATATCATCAAAAGATTCAGAGAATCTGGAAGAATCTCTGTGCGTAAGGGTCAAGGCCGGAAAACCATACTGGGTGCCCGTGATCTTCGGGCCCTTAGACGGCACTGCATCACATACAGGCATGCTTCTGTATTGGAAATCACAAAATGGGCTCAGGAATATTTCCAGAGAACATTATCTGTGAACACAATTCACCGTGCCATCCGCCGTTGCCAGCTAAAACTCTATAGTTCAAAGAAGAAGCCGTATCTAAACATGATCCAGAAGCGCAGACGTCTTCTCTGGGCCAAGGCTCATTTAAAATGGACTGTGGCAAAGTAGAAAACTGTTCTGTGGTCAGACGAATCAAAATTTGAAGTTCTTTATGGAAATCAGGGACGCCGTGTCATTCGGACTAAAGAGGAGAAGGACGACCCAAGTTGTTATCAGCGCTCAGTTCAGAAGCCTGCATCTCTGATGGTATGGGGTTGCATTAGTGCATGTGGCATGGGCAGCTTACACATCTGGAAAGACACCATCAATGCTGAAAGGTATATCCAGGTTCTAGAGCAACATATGCTCCCATCCAGACGACGTCTCTTTCAGGGAAGACCTTGCATTTTCCAACATGACAATGCCAAACCCACGGTGGTGTAGTGGTTAGCGCTGTCGCCTCACAGCAAGAAGGTCCTGGGTTCGAGCCCCGGGGCCGGCGAGGGCCTTTCTGTGCGGAGTTTGCATGTTCTCCCCGTGTCCGCGTGGGTTTCCTCCGGGTGCTCCGGTTTCCCCCACAGTCCAAAGACATGCAGGTTAGGTTAACTGGTGACTCTAAATTGACCGTAGGTGTGAATGTGAGTGTGAATGGTTGTCTGTGTCTATGTGTCAGCCCTGTGATGACCTGGCGACTTGTCCAGGGTGTACCCCGCCTTTCGCCCGTAGTCAGCTGGGATAGGCTCCAGCTTGCCTGCGACCCTGTAGAAGGATAAAGCGGCTAGAGATAATGAGATGAGATGAGACAATGCCAAACCACATACTGCATCAATTACAGCATCATGGCTGCGTAGAAGAAGGGTCCAGGTACTGAACTGGCCAGCCTGCAGTCCAGATCTTTCACCCATAGAAAACATTTGGCGCATCATAAAACGGAAGATACGACAATAAAGACCTAAGACAGTTGAGCAACTAGAATCCTACATTAGACAAGAATGGGTTAACATTCCTATCCCTAAACTTGAGCAACTTGTCTCCTCAGTCCCCAGACGTTTACAGACTGTTGTAAAGAGAAAAGGGGATGTCTCACAGTGGGAAACATGGCCTTGTCCCAACTTTTTTGAGATGTGTTGTTGTCATGAAATTTAAAATCGCCTAATTTTTCTCTTTAAATGATGCATTTTGGGCGGCACGGTGGTGTAGTGGTTAGTGCTGTCGCCTCACAGCAAGAAGGTCCTGGGTTCGAGCCCCGGGGCCGGCGAGGGCCTTTCTGTGTGGAGTTTGCATGTTCTCCCCGTGTCCGCGTGGGTTTCCTCTGGGTGCTCCGGTTTCCCCCACAGTCCAAAGACATGCAGGTTAGGTTAACTGGTGACTCTAAATTGACCGTAGGTGTGAATGTGAGTGTGAATGGTTGTCTGTGTCTATGTGTCAGCCCTGTGATGACCTGGCGACTTGTCCAGGGTGTACCCCGCCTTTCGCCCGTAGTCAGCTGGGATAGGCTCCAGCTTGCCTGCGACCCTGTAGAAGGATAAAGCGGCTAGAGGTGATGTGATGATGCATTTTCTCATTTTAAACATTTGATATGTCATCTATGTTCTATTCTGAATAAAATATGGAATTTTGAAACTTCCACATCATTGCATTCCGTTTTTATTTCCAATTTGTACTTTGTCCCAACTTTTTTGGAATCGGGATTGTAGTGAGTGCGCTCGTATTTTTTTAAAGCCCTAAATTTGAGTCTTTATTTACCTTGAGATACATTTTAAAAAGAATTTGAGTTATATATAGAAAATACTAATGCTGGTTTTTTTTGCACATTTGATTATAATTGAAAATATAGACTTGCTTTATTCTGACAAATATTGCTAGTCTAAAGAAGCTATAGTCTTTGTGTTTAAAGACCCGTCAATGTATTTGGACATGATAGCAGGTTTCCATCTTGTTCTGAATTTTGGTCGTGCGGTGAGCCTTTTAGTTTCAGTCTGAATTACATTTTGTGGATGAATGATCTGACTAATTATTATCTTGCTGTATGTTACAGGATTATGTGCACTCACCCTGTATTACATTATCTTGCTATTTGTTTATTTTCTTTTTTTCAACTATATTTTCTTTTTTTTTTACTATAAATTTGCATACCTGCTGCATGCAGTAAATTAAAAATAGGTTTTTGCCACCGAATTTGGCATTTTAAATTACATGGACGTCTGATGTATAATTTTCTTTGCGTGTGTCTGCAGAGTAAATGGCTTTGAAGATGGCGACTCCTGTGATCCTAAAGATCATATTGACCGATGGCAGCTCTCAGAGGTCGACTCTCTCCCACGGACTCCCTGAATCCATTGATGACCTTATTGTTGAGGTCAAGAAACAGTGTGAACTTCAGGGCAACTTTAGACTTCAATTTATGGATTCCTTGTTTGGCAACGAGTTCCTTAACCTGACCTCAGTGTCAGAGGTGGAACACAAAGGTACTCTTAGAGTTATTGATATATCAAGGCCCACCACTATGCAACATGATGAGAGCTCGACTATCCTTAATCCAGTCCTGCACCTCCAAGCATTCAGTCCTTGCTCAGCAACTGACTCTTCATCCCTGTCAGGTGAACTTGTGGATGGTCCTCCTGGCCAGTTGTGTTTCTTGTACCAAAGTTCTCCTATGATGCAGAGTTAAAACTTCAGCGGGCAGGTTTAGCTTACATTCAAAATGGCACTGTACTTATTCCAGATCCCAAGTTGAAGTCGGCCATCCTTGACGGTTTAGTGCAGGAACTTGTGCAGTATAAAGTCTGTCAGTGATGAGGAGATGGAACAGGTAGCCCAGAGTCTCATCAAGAAACATCCATGTTTAACTGAGAAGGGGTCCTGCACTGGATGTGGTGGATGGAAGACCGGTTTAAAATATAAATGGTCTAACTACCGCACACATCTGGGAAAACTGGGCTGCCCAGAAGTGACCGTGAACTCCTTAAACACCAAACCTGCTGGAAAGCACAGCTAAGCCTTTGAAGGCAAAAAGAGAAGAAGTGAATTTTTGTCCGATATACAGTACCCATCAGCTGAAACTGAGGGCCCGTTTACACGAGGACGCTGTCGGGTAAAAACGACTAAATATTTTATCAGAAGTGCCTTTCGTTTACACGGGGACGGCGTTTCCGAGGCTGAAAAACGGATAAAATTGAAAACGCCTTCCAGAGTGGATAAGTTAAAAACAGCCCCCGTTGCATATCCGTCTAAACTACCCAATACGCCAAACTCTGCTCGGATCTGCTCACGTCGGGTACGCGTTTACGTCATACCTATGTCATATACTGTACATGCCAGCTCGGGAAGTAAGAAAGTAAGTAAAAAAAGTAAGAGCATGTCTGATTACATCGATCCAACGGACCCTCAAGCTGCTCTGTGTTTTAATGCAGTAGATGTGTTTTCCTGCTCACCCGCCCAGCTGGAGCTCCTCAGTTTGGTGTCGCCAAGTTACACACACACGCCGCCCGCTCGTGAAACCATAAACCCGAAATGAAAACAAAACTAGCAGCCGAACGGGTTTATTTCGCTGAGATGGACACTGCCTTTTCTCTTCTTCACCGAAACAAGAGTGAGTGTTACTTAATAAAGGCAGATTAAAAGAGTTTCGGTTTGCTCCTGCTCCTCCCTCGAGCACTACAGTACCTCAGCCGGACCGGTGTTCTGTAAAGTTATCCTAGCAAGTTCGCATACAGACCGTTTTATTATTCAAAACAAGTCATTACAAATTATTTGACTCGGCCAAAGACTCGACCAATACGCACAAAACATAAAAATCGGCAAATGCGTGAAATTCTCACCGATTTTCTATCAGCGCAGCTGATCGGTGGGACAAAACTACTGTTGAATTTTCCTCCCCTCCTGGATTTCGCGCATGCGTAGTAGGCTTGGTAGGATAACTTGACAGAACAGCGGTGCAGATGTGCAGATCAGACAAGACAGAAGACGTTGCGCATGCGTGCAGACATAGCGGAGACATTTATGCGTCACCGTATAGACGCAGATTTCCTCCTTGAAAACGGTCGTGTAGACGCGGAAAAAAGTGAGAACGAAAACGGACTTTTGCGTTTTTGTTTTATACCGTCCCCGTGTAAAGTGGGCCTTAGATGTAAAGAAGAGGAACAACCAAGAGGTTGTGAAGCTCAAGATGGAAAAGACTTTTGCGTACAAAAGACATGAAGTTGTTCGTGACACACCAATGGTGGAGGATTTCATGGCGAGATGGCCTGCTCTGTTTGAAGTCAGTGAGGTAAGTCTGATCTCATGCTGGGTTTTTCATCTTGAATTTGCTGTTGATAAAAGGAAAGTCTTGCGTAACCTGGCAAATTGCTAATATGCTTGATAGTACATCATTTGTCTGTGCTTCATCTCCTTCCTTGACTATCCTGGTCTGCTCTGACCTTCCCCTTGAATCCTCTGTTCTTGCTTGTTTTTCAGATCAACGCTGAATTCAAGAGAATCACCACTGTTCCACTTCAGTCCAAGTTCCTGTCTCAGCTGGACCTCCACTCTGACAACCTCATAAGGCTGTTCCAAAGGAGAGGAGGACAGCTAGGGATAAGGCTAAAAAAATCTCTGTACAAATGGCTAATGTAAGTAAGTGATGCCGGGGTCCCGCAGTCCTAGAAATGTTAAATTTACAGCCTTTTTTTTTTTTTGCGCATTTACTTTACATCTTTGTCCTTCCACTATTGCATATTTTTGTATCAACTTTAACTGTTCCTCTGTTTCCTTATTTATCGTCATATATTTGTCTATCTTCTCTTTCTTTCCCTTCAGTCTTCCTCCCACATGATTTGGAGTGCATGGCAAGGCTCGCACAATCGTAGGAAACCTGAGAAAAGAAATGTGCACCCATATGACAGTTTATGATCAGTTGATGTCGTTAAATTAAGGCCCATGGACTGAATTAAGATGCGAACCTAGAAAATGTCCTTGCAGTGTGATGTAGATGCTGGACGAGAGCGCATCATTAAGGGAGTCTGTGTCTACATGGGCAAAGATCCAGATAACCTTCTACAGGAATATGTGGTATGTACTAGTGTGTCTCAAAAAATTAGAATATTGTGAAAAAGTTCAATATTTTCCATCAGTTATTTAAGAAAGTGAAAATGTTATATATTATAGACTCATTACACATGAACTAAAATGTTTCAAGCATTTTTCTATTTTAATTTTAATCAGTATGGCATACAGTACAAAAACATAAAAAAACATCTCAAAATATTAGAATATTTCATTTCGAGTTTGAGTAAAACAGTATGAACACAGTGTATCTCTCGGTCTAGTTCAGTACACACAACCACAATCATGGGGAAGACTGCTGACTTGACTGTTGTCCAGAAGATGATCACTGATGCCCTCCACAAGGAGGGTAAGCCACAAAAGGTCATTGCTGAAAAGGGTGGCTGGAAAAGGTGCACAAGCAACAGGGATGGCCGCAGTCTTGAGAGGATTGTCAAGAAAAAGTTGATTCAAGAACTTGGGAGAGCTTCACAAGGAGTGGACTGAGGCTGGTGTCAGTGTATCAAGACCCATCATGAACAGACATCTTCAAGAAAGGGGATACAACTTTCGCATTCCTAATATCAAGCTACTCCTGAGCCAGAGACAGTATCAGAAGTGTCTTATCTGGGCTAAGGAGAGAAAGAAATGGACTGTTGCTCAGTGGTCCAAAGTCCTCTTTTCAGATGAAAGTACATTTTGCATTTAATTTGGAAATCACGGTTCTAGAGTCTGGAGGAAGAGTGGAGAGGCACAGAATCCAAGGTGTTTGAAGCCCAGTGTGAAGTTTCCACAGTCTGTGATGATTTGGGGTGCCATGTCATCTGCTGGTGTTGGTCCACTGTATTTTATCAAGTCCAAAGTCAACACAGCCATCTACCAGGAGATTTTAGAGCACTTCATGCTTCCATCTGCTGACGAGCTTTTTGGAGATGCTGATTTCCTTTTCCAGCAGGACTTAGCACCTACCCACAGTGCCAAAACTACTACCAAATGGTTTGCTGACCATGATATTACTGTGTTTGATTGGCCAGCCAACTTGCCTGACCTGAACCTCATAGAGAATCTATGGGGTATTGTCAAGAGGAAGATGAGAAACACCCGACCCAAAAATACAGATACGCTGAAGGCCACTATCAAAGCAACCTGGGCTTCAATAACACCTCAGCAGTGCCACAGACTGATCACCTCCATGCCACACCGCATTGATACAGTAATTCATGGTAAAGGAGCCCCAACCAAGTACTGAGTGTATAAATGAATATACTTTTCAGAAGCTGGACATTTCTGTATTGTAAATCCTTTTTTTGATTGATCTTAGGGAATATTCTAATAAGTTGAGATACCGGATTTCTGATTTTCATGAGCTATAAGCCATAATCATCAAAATTAAAACAAAAAAGGCTTTAAATATTTCACTCTACATGTAATGAATATAGATATATGAAAGTTTACCTTTTTGAATTAAATTATGAAAAAAAAGGAACTTTTTCATGGTATTCTAATTTTTTGAGATGCACTAGTATATGAATTCGGTGCTTACACTTATCTTCCACTCTTCTCTTGTTCTCATTCTAGATCGCTTGTACTGAAATTATTCATCGATTAAAAGAATATGTATTACCATTTTTATAATCTGCTTTTTCTGTTTCATAACACAAAACCAATAGTGTTTCTGGCTGCTGGTTAAATTAACTTAAAGGTAGAATAAATGGTTCTCAAGAACAATTGTGCAGTACACTTTGTCAGATTCAGTAAATATCTCCTCATGGTCTGCCAGCTGTCTGATCTGTGTGCGATGAAAAAAGAATCCAGTGTTCATACACAACTATGGTTCTGTAAATGGGCAACAAAGTGGCTCGGACCGAGCCTCACATTATTTCAGCCAATCAGCAGGTGCATTCAAGGTGTTTTTTTTTCCCCCTCATGGAACGGATGATGCTTCCATTTTATTATATGTTTATATAATGTTCTGCTGTAGTTACTTGTTCTTGTCTCTAAACTTACCTTCCTTCTAACTTTCACTTTAGATCTATAGTGTCACTATTTTATGTTTATCCTTTTCTTGATAGGGCTTGGTGATGAGGTTTGATTTACCTAGCTTTGGTTTACCGGTATCTACCTTTGTCTGTTTTGTACAGAGCATGGATCAAAACACCATCAATGAGGCCATTGAAGACACCACTGTTGGGATCTATGTTCTTAAAGAACATGCTTCAGGTGATGAAGCAGAGGACGTTGGCATTGTTCTTGAAGGCATCAAGGTGCTACAAGCTCTTGATAATGTAGCATTAGCGGTTGCTATGCTGTTTGGACTGATGCATGCACTGAACCTCAGCGACCCTGCTGACCTCCGCTATACTTTTGAGGTCATCCAAAAGATTTGGATGGAACCGGATGGAGGTAAACTTTCCAACAAAGCGCTTGCTCTGAAAAGCAGGCTCTCAGTCAACGGCTCAGACTGATTTCTGTTGTGTATCCACTTTTTATTTCTCAGTGACGAGTTTATGTAGGGTTGGTCACTTTTTGTTTGTAAAGTCACTTTGATTTGTCAAAGTTGTTAGCTATGTAAAATGGTGTTCACAGGGTTAACCCTCTCTGTAATATATATATGAGTGATTTCACGCTTATGGGTACTGAAATGGGGACATGAACTTATTTTTAAAAATTCACCTAAAACCATTTCTTTTTTTTACCATCAGGTCACAAAACATGTAATCTTTAATGAATGATATGTTAAAAGATAACTTTAATTTTCTGAGATGTAATAAAAACATATTTATATGCCAAAGTCAGAACGTAACAGAAGTGTTGTGGACATATATATTCTCAATTTTAACAATGTAGAATTACTTTTTGAAACATAGGAAGGTGATGTTTTAGCAAATATAATGAATAAACATGTGTAGTAGAATAAACATACACATTCTTTCAATAAGATTAACATGGTATATAGCTAGATTGTAATTAATTTGAACAGACGCGAGATGGACAATCGTAACAGAAGTAATGGAACAGACATCATTTTGGAACTCGTAGGCTTGACTTTGGCATATAAATATGTTTTTATTACATCTCAGAAAATTAAAGTTATCTTTTAACATATCATTCATTAAAGATTACATGTTTTGTGACCTGATGGTAAAAAAAAAAGAAATGGTTTTAGGTGAATTTTTAAAAATAAGTTCATGTCCCCATTTCAGTACCCATAAGCGTGGAATCACTCATATATTTATTATTAAAAGAAGCACTAGCTCTTATTTGCCTCATTCAGTTTGCGGCATGTTTGGTTCACGTCAGTAAAATGCTGCTGTTGTGTTTTCACTCTTGAGGATGCACTGTTGCAATACTGTCAACTAACAGCTCACAATATATTTTTTTTAATGTACTGTGAAGTTTATACTGTTTATGTGCTGTGACTGAAGTTTCTGTGCTTCCACTGGGACACTGAAAACAGTGCCAAGTTAGATTCTGTGTATCATGAATCCATTGCACTTTATGCAGAATTCTTTGATTTATTTTTATCAGTTTACTGTGAAGTTTCTGTGGTTTGTGTTTTGAATCCACTGCTAGTAACGTCGTGGTTAGTGTCCAGTTTTTATGCTGAATTTACTGCATGGCAACTGCAGAGTCCTTCTGTTCAGGTAAAGTGTGTGATCTCCAAAGGTTGAAGGATCAATACAGTCAAGGTTTAATACAGAACTCTGAATCTTTGGTTTTTTTTGTCAGTGCAGTCGGTTTTTTGTATTTGCACACACATAAATACAAAACTGATGTCTACAATGCATTTGGCTGGCTTTAATAAATCAAGTTAAATTTAAAGACCTAACTTGGGTTGTAAGGACATAATAATAAAATTGTTTTTAAGTTACATAATACCTTTAAATAATATTAGCATTAACAAATAAAGTTAAAGTTACATTTGAAAATCTGGTACGGAAACCGCGAGAGGCCCTTAAAATGTCCGTAGAATTAACAGTGAATTTATGTAAAATCATGACACAAAAAACTGTAAATACAAAAACAATGAAGCAGTGTGTAATTTACATCAATATACTGTAAAACTCCTCACCAAATACCACTGTTAATTTAACAGTAAGAATATGTTGAATTGATCATATTTTTTTGTAGAATTTACAAATTGTTGTAGTTTAAACACAAACTGTAATACTAAAACAGAATGTGATAGTTAAAATTACATCATTGCCCTGTTAAAAAAAAATTAAAAAACGGCCACCATTGTGGCTCAATCGACTAAGGTGCCATACTATGAGTCTGGGGACCCGGGTTCGATTCCAACCCAAGGTCTCTCTCCAGCTCATTTCCTGTCTCTACACTGTCCTATCCAATGAAGGTGAAAAAAGCCCCCCCAAAAAATATCTGTCTAGTAGATCATTGCTTGTAACCATTTTGAATCATTGTTTATTGTACAATGAATATCCGTAAAATTAACAGTTACGTATTGATTATTGTACATTGAATACCTGTAAAATTTACATTTAGTTATCATTAATTGTACATGGAATCCCAGTGAAATGTACAAGTTATTCTGTAATGTTGTTTACATTTCACTGTATTTTTAACAGGATTATTCTGGCAACCACAGCTGCCAGTGTTTTTCCGTAAAAACAACGGATTTTTTTTTACAGTGTAATCTTTTTTTATTCACCTTGTTATCCCGAGATAACGACATAATTAGGCGGCACGGTGGTGTAGTGGTTAGCGCTGTCGCCTCACAGCAAGAAGGTCCGGGTTCGAGCCCCGTGGCCGGCGAGGGCCTTTCTGTGTGGAGTTTGCATGTTCTCCCCGTGTCCGCGTGGGTTTCCTCCGGGTGCTCCGTTTTCCCCCACAGTCCAAAGACATGCAGGTTAGGTTAACTGGTGACTCTAAATTGACCGTAGGTGTGAATGTGAGTGTGAATGGTTGTCTGTGTCTATGTGCAGCCCTGTGATGACCTGGCGACTTGTCCAGGGTGAACCCCGCCTTTCGCCCGTAATCAGCTGGGATAGGCTCCAGCTTGCCTGTGACCCTGTAGAAGGATAAAGCGGCTAGAGATAATGAGATGAGATGAGAACGACATAATTAATTCAGGATCTCGAGAAAACAACACAACTAATTCGAGATCTCGAGAAAACAAAACCGTTATTCCGTGATCTCGAGAAAACAAAACAATTATTTCATGATCTCAGCTGGATCACTGTATCTCCGTCGGTAGAGACGAAGCCGGGCCAGTCTTCTGCGGAGGTGCCGCGGACTAATTTTGAAATGATCCCTTATTAAAAGACTTAATGCAATCTCTCCCTGTGCCAACCCCTGATCAAAATATTGCCTTATTAGGTGATCGATTATTCCAGACATTCTAATGACCAAAGTTGCGTCTATACAGAATGAGAAATAGCCCCAAAGTCAGCATATCACAAGTCTCTTGGCGCACCTGAATGAACCATTTCTCAGCTGTTTACTCGAGATCACGGAATAATTGTTTTGTTTACTCGAGATCTCGAAATAACGGTTTTGTTTTCTCGAGATCTCGAATTAGTTGTGTTGTTTTCTCGAGATCCTGAATTAATTATGTCGTTATCTTGGGATAACAAGGTGAATAAAAAAAAGGATTATATGAAGGGCCTCTCTCGGCTTCCGTAATCTGGTATCCTGAACATGATGAAATCACTTTACTCAATTAATTGGTATTGCAATAGCTTTAAAAAGAAATGTTAAATCAACTTGATTCTTTTAAATAATCTGACATGATTTAATTATTCTGGTTTAACAAGTAATAATTAATTGAGAAAAAGAAGGAAATTAAGTCAGTCATCCACATTCTGATCATGTGGGACCGATGTACACATTAAAATCAAGTAAATCCAAGGGATTTTTTTTCAGCGCAGTTGGGGGTTAGATGCCTTGTTCAAGGCCACTTAAGCCAGTCCTGCCAGTTCGAACCAGTGAACTTTTGGTCCCAAAGCTGCTTCTCTAACCATTTGGCCATGGCTTCCTAGCCTTGACTTGGAGATTGCAAGTTCTACTCACAGTTGGGTCATACCAAATGCCATCATAAAAACGGTACCTAAGGCCATCTGGCAAAGCACACTGCAATACAGATGTGAGTGGGAAGTCAAACTCTTGTGGTTACCAGAGGACTCACCCCCCACTGCAACCCTAGCTGTATCGGCGCCACCCAATGCAGCCTACTGGTTAGTACTGGGACGGGAGACTGCCTGGGAAGACTAGCCTGGCTAACGCGACTTCAAAGCTCTCCGAGCATTTGGTCTGGCCAAGCTATTAAGCCAAACCTTTTCCCAGAGCCCGTGGTTGACCCGCCTCCCTGAAATGCCTCAGTTTGCTACTGGTCAAAGCCAGAAAAGGCTGTGATGAAGCTTAAACCAACCACATCACTCTTTCCTCTGACGTATGTGACGCGACGGAAACTGCTTGAGTAACAGGAAGAAGAAAGAGGAGCTGAAGAGGAAGAGGACGATAATAACACGAGCAGAAATGGAGAGAAACTACTTTTGTCGAACATGTAAAGTTAACATGCGAGTGGCGGGTGTATATTCACGTTGTAGTGTCTTATTTGAAAGAAGGACAAAGCCGCAGTCGATAGCGGAACGACTCGAGAACATTGGCCTCACTGTTTCCCAGGCCATCGGAAAGTCTGAGAGAATGTGTCCGAGATGTGTTAGTACTCTCACGCGGCTCGAACAGGACCTGCCCGTTTTTCGACAATGGGAGAGTGAGTTTGCGGGAGCCACCGGAGCCACGTCTGAAGCCCCCACAGAAAAAAGACCACGAGAGCCAACACCATCCAAAACGCCACGCAAAATAAAAAAGGGACGTCCAAGCTCGGCTAGTCCTGGAGCCCCTCAGAGCTCCTCTCGGAAGAGCATTACACAGGTGAGCTTTCCTTAATCCGATACATGAGCTGTGAGTAAAATGTAAAACCACAAAGCAGCCTAGTCTGTTTATCATGGCACTTGTATGACATGTTATCTCTGATGTTTGATATTACACTACCGAAGTTGACCTAAGTGTGGTTGATTATGCTCGAGGGCTTGACATTAGGCTACCTTTTTAGTTCACTAGCCACTGTGGCTAGTGGTTTGTAGTTAGCCTGGCTAACGCGACTTCAAAGCTCTCCGAGCATAGATTCTGTAAACAATCTATGGCTTCCGGTCGCAGTTCTACTACGTCACTGCCTTGAACACGCCTCTACCCAGGGCCGTTGGAGATGCTCAAAGTTGATTGGTTCCCGATTTTTCAGGAGCTTGGAAATGCTGTAGATAGCCTGTCTGGCCAGACTAAGCTCGCAACAGGCCCTCGTGTTGCGTCACGCTTAGGATGGGCGGGCCCACGCTATGGGAAGACCAGGTTCTGACACAGGAGGAACTTTGATAACATTACACATTACTGATCTGAAGTTAAGAAACAATAGTGATCTTATGATTTGCTTTCATGGTTAGTATTATCACTAGTGGTGGGCATAGATAAATTTTTTTAATCTAGATTAATCTCACTGAAATTTTGAAATTAATCTAGATTAAAATGGCTCATTCAGAATATGTGTGCTACCTAAGTAATGACTAAAAGTAAAGTGACGCTCCTCTGTTTTCATCACACCTAACAAAGTAGATCAGAATAAGTTCATTACTAGTAGTAAACAATTAGCAATCATCAAGAAGCAAACATAACGTGTTGGTAATTTGTGATGTCGTGGTAATTACATGCTAAGTAATTTTAAATTGTGTAATTTAAAATGACATAACGTAGCCTACCTAAAGCAAAGGAGTAAAATTCCCAGCTAGCATCGATGAGGTGCACAGTAACGCCGAGGTAGTTATCGTTGTTGACAGATGTCCAATGGTCCCCGGTCAGTGCTACACACCTCGCCTCTACCATCTTCTCATCCTTTGCGGCTTTCTCTGCGGCGTACTGGTCATGTATTCTCCTAATGATAGTTCGCCTCGCAGGTAGTTTGTAAGGTGGGTCACCTGTGGCCGCCTGGAGAACAAGCTCGAGCCCATCATCCTCAACCACGCTGATGGGCCGGCAGCTAGTGGCAATCCACTGAGCGAGAAGATTAGTTAGCTTGTCTGATAGAGCTGCGCTGACGGGCTTGCCTCGGTTGCACTCAAACAAAGTAGTTTGACGGTGACTCTTCCCCGGCGTTTCAGTGCTTGACCCGGCATCAGCAGCATTAGCTAAGGGATGCTTTGCGTTTAGGTGGTACTTGAGACTGGTAGAACTCCTACAGTAAACTAATGGCCCTTTTCCACTACCCTTTTTCAGCTCACTTCAGCTCGCTTCAGCTCACTTCAGCCCGACACGGCTCGCGTTTCGACTACCAAAAACCAGCATGACTCAGCTCGCTTCAGCCCTGCTTAGCCCCTAAAACTCGCACCGTTTTGGAGTGGGGCTGAAGCGAGCCAAAGCGAGCCGAGTGAGGCTGGGGGCGTGAGCAGACACTCCCCTGTGCACTGATTGGTGAGGAGGAGTGTCCTCACATGCCCACACACGCCCCGCGAGCGCACTGGGATCTGTAAACACCGCAAACCCGGAAGGAGAAGAATTACGAATTACGAGAATTTCTGAAGCCTTATGCGCCTCGCCTCATCTATACGCTCTTGCCAGTATCTGTCCGCGTTGTCGGTGACAACAAGCCACAGCACCAAGACCAGCAACACTAACGACTCCATGTCCTCCATGTTTATTGTTTACTATCCGGGTCGTGAGACTACCGCTTAAAAGCTCACTGATGTCACTGTTTGCGCTGCTTAACGACATCACCTGACATCCACCCACTTTCGCTAACTCCACCCAATGTGTCCACCCACTTCCAGCCAGCATGGTTCAGCGCGGTTGTAGTCGAAATGCAACTCCAACAGCCCCGCTCAGCCCGACTCAGCACGGCACGGCTCAGCCCAACTCAACCGCGTTTGTAGTGGAAAAGCGGCATAATTCCGCATTGCATAAGGTGCAAACAACCTTAGTCTTGTCGATGTCTCCATTGGGAAGCTTCTTAAAAATGAATTTTCCCTGAAGCAAACCCGGTGGCTTCGTAGCTGCATCCATGTTAGCACGTCACGTTCGTTGTGGTAGTTCGGGTAATTCACAGTAGCATACAGGTTCGAAAACTCGTTCTCGCCCCCTACAGTGCAATTTGGCTAGGTATACATCCGCGCTAAAATATCAAGGTGAAAGTCATCATTGTTTGCTTAGTATAGACCCAGCTCCCAGCCCAACTTTGAGAATAGATTAACGGCGATATTTTTTATATCGCCCGATAAGAGTCTCACATTATCGCAGCACGTTAACGCCGATAACGGCCCACCACTAATTATCACACAGTTCTCTTTGTGTCTTTTAAAGCACCACTGAGGAAATCTGCATCCTAGCTCCACTGAGCTAAACCGCTGACCCATCTGAGATATCCTTAAACTCCTCAATGTGAGCAGTGTAGCCCTTTATCAGTGTGACATTTCGAGCAGTGTGAGGTTAAGCTCTGAGCTCTGCTACACCGAGCAGGAGAAGCTCGATTAAACCACAGTCAGCCAATAAGAAAGCTCCATTATGGACACGGCCATGCAAACAGGGATTTGCCCACACACACGAGTGTCTTAAGCTTCTGGCTCACTGGGATAAGGTATAAACGTTCCAGATCCGACGCAATACAAATCCTCCGACAGGCAGGGGGGAGATTTCTACCACCATCGACTCGTCGCCACACACACACACCACAGAAGTGATGAAATGTGAGCAGTCGTGAATGATTGATTGTTATAATAACGATCTGTCTGAGTAATCTGAAATGCACTCTGCAAATGACTTGGCTGTGTTTTGGCCTTAATACATTCTGACACTACTGCATTCTCACACGCTAATGCAATCTTCTAGTCCTGATATTGTATTAATAATGTGTGTGTGTGTGTGTGTGTGTGTGGGTGTGTGTGGGTGTAAAACAACAAAATCATACTAAATCAAAGAAAATAAAAACAAGTCTGTCATTATGGTGTCATAATATGGCCATAAGTTTATGTATTTAAAAATAAATAGTTTATAACGGTTTATAAAGTATAATATATACTGTAACTGTCATTCTGGGGTCATGACACTGCTATAAGTATTCATGAACAATGTACAAGTACAAATAATAAACAGTTTACTCATGTAAACAGGCAAATAAAACAAGCATAACTGTAATTATGGTGTCATAACATTGCCATAAGTATTCATTTAAAAAGTTGTAATACACAGGTATAAAAAATATCACTATGGTGTCATGTGACACTACTGTACGAGGTAGAAAGTAAAAATATGAAACACACTTGACTAAAGGGCCAGAAGAAATCAACAAAGCTGTTATTACAATGTAATAATGCTCAGCGTTATAACCTTGTCACTATGTCACAGCGTTACACAGCATTTTGTTTTCTCATCACCACCACATGGCACCATTGAGTTCAAAGGAAGTTCTCTGGAGCTTCATCTGGAAGTGTCACCTTCTTCATTTTCCAATGACACCCCCCCCCCCCCCCCACACACACACACACTTATGACATCCTTATGGCACATAATGACCAGAAGTTAGTTAACATGAAATTCTAATATACAGTGACGTCAGCTTGACATCAGAATTGAAGAAAGTAAAACTTTCTGGTGCTTGCTGGAATAAACCTTTATAACAGTTCATGTAGGGTTATGTCAGTCATGATAGCATGTGGCCTTATGAGCACTAATCTTAGGAAAGGTGTTACTGCGCATACAACCCATACAGGATTGTAGATAACAGCCATAAAACAAAAATAATCATAATGGATTATAACTCACTAATTAAGGGTTATAACAGTTATAATACAGATGTGAAAACCTGCTGTATAACAACAACATGGTGAAGGTTATAACATTGACACTGACACCATTACATTCATTATGTATACAAGATATATTTTATTTCTTAAATTAAATGTGTTTCTGATTTATATTTATAAATGTTAATGAATACCTTATAAACGCAATGTCATGACACAATAATGACACTCTGAGTGACGAGCATTTTCCCAGAGTTTGGGTTTGTTTTACATCACTTCATCACCAGACACTCATTGAAATGAAAGCGTGTTTTTTATTTATGCCTGGGCCATTCTCAGAAAACGTGATGAGTAACAGTAAAGACATTTTAAAATTTTTTGTATACACTAATTTTAATCACTGTAAACATATTTAATAGACAAAAAAGCATATTTCATGAATTCACAAAGCAAGAGATATCATTATTATGAAAAAAAAAAGACCAGTTGTCTTTACCATTACCCATAATGTCTTTACCGTTACCCTATAGAGTAATGGTAAAGACAACACTGGGTAACGGTAAAGACACCGCATGGCATTTTTGCATTTATTATCCCATCCCAACTTGCTACTTGGCTAACGAAATTTTTTCACCATGCAGTATCATTATCTTTATCATTCAGGGGTAACGGCAAAGACAGTCCCCGACATCTCGAAATTTCATATTTACCTGATCAGTGTCCTGGATTCCAACATTTATGCACCAGTGATTTTTTTCAAAATGGCTGCTCAACATCCTGGTCCTTCCTCATGTAGCTGCACTGCCCTCTATTGTCAAAGCCCTGAGTTACAGCATGATTTGACCATTTGGGTAACGGTAAAGACATCAAGAAAGTACACATTCTTGTGCATATATTTTAGGCTCTACACCAAAAACTGTTGAAGAAAAGATCATGATATTTTCTCATTCTCATTATCTGTAGCCGCTTTATCCTGTTCTACAGGGTCGCAGGCGAGCTGGAGCCTATCCCAGCTGACTACGGGCGAGAGGCGGGGTACACCCTGGAGAAGTCGCCAGGTCATTGCAGGGCTGACACAGAAACAACCATTCACACTCACATTCACACCTACGGTCACAGCAAGAAGGTCCGGGTTCGAGCCCCGTGGCCGGCGAGGGCCTTTCTGTGTGGAGTTTGCATGTTCTCCCCGTGTCCGCGTGGGTTTCCTCCGGGTGCTCCGGTTTCCCCCACAGTCCAAAGACATGCAGGTTAGGTTAACTGGTGACTCTAAATTGAGCGTAGGTGTGAATGTGAGTGTGAATGGTTGTCTGTGTCTATGTGTCAGCCCTGTGATGACCTGGCGACTTGTCCAGGGTGTACCCCGCCTTTCGCCCGTAGTCAGCTGGGATAGGCTCCAGCTCGCCTGCGACCCTGTAGAACAGGATAAAGCGGCTACAGATAATGAGATGAGATGAGCAGACAAATTGTCTCAATTAATTTTTTTTTACTGCTCTGTTAAATTTTATCTTAAAATAAATGTATAATAGAAGACCAGGATTAATGGTTTTAGAGGAAAAAAACAACTTCATGTTTAAAACTGAATGTCACGTTTTCTGACAAAGGCCCGCTTATAAACATTTACAAACACCTTATGAATGCAAAATCATGACACGATAATGACGCTATGATTTACGAATGTTTTGTGCAAGCTTGTTTTTATATCAGATCATCACCTGGCACTTACTAAACGGAGACTTTTACGCAGAGTAATGCGAGTTAATCTTTGAAAAGAGAAGGAATCCAAGGCACTCTTCCAAGAGTGCCTTAGATTCCTTCTTTTTTCAAAGGTTTTTGCATTCCCTATACCAAAGAGCACCTTCAATTTTTTTTTTTTTTTTATCTCTATTTTCATCAATTCCTGAGCACTTTGGATTTTTTTCTCATCTAATGTGTGTTAATGCCATGTAAGGGTTATGTAGGTCTTATGCAGGCTTATGAACAATACTCGTATGTGTTTGCACATGCAAGAAATTTAGGGAGGTGAAATTCCTGTGCATTTAATGAATATAAAGAGTCTGTTTGTGAAAAATAAATAAATAAATCTCTGGATTCGTATGCTGTCACGGCTTTAATACAGAAAGCTTTGAAGAGAACCATGTGACGCTAGCGAGTGTGCTGGAAATGTGCGGTAAGTGTTCTGAGACACACATTTATCCTGAGTGAATGGGGAAGTCTAAAAGCGCTGAGGTGCTGTGAAATAGCGGTGTGTTGTGCCGATTATGTGCGTCAAGGTGACGATAATTAACCCACTTTCACCAACTAAAGCCCTTAAATAGACCTTAATTACGCTTGAGTGCGGTTACTACGCGTAACCAGAGCAACTTGTAATCCCACAGGTACGCACCACGACTGCAAAGCAAATGGAATACTGAGGGGAAAAATATCGTCTAAAAGGACTCGCGAGCGAGCGTGGAAAAAAAGGTGTGTGTGTGTGTGTGTGTTTATGAATGAAATGTTTTTACATTGAGCAGCGAGTGTGTGGAAGTGATGGTGGAGAAGTGCACACTGGGAGGTCTGAGTGCACCGTAATGTTTCACGAGCTGAAGACGTTCCGTGTAATTGGCTTCATTTACAGTGTGAACTTTGAGCTTGTAACTGACGGCTGAACAGCTTTTAAAGGAAGTGAGTCATGAATAAAGAACGGATGCAGTCAGTCAATCAAGCGGGATTGTGTCTGGGGTCTGAAGAAACATCAAGGAGCCGTGACATTCATAAACAATTAATAAGCAGAAATACAAAAAAAAAAAAAAAAACACTTTAAGCTACTTTTAGAGAAAATATTCAAATGTTCATAAAAGCATACAGCAGAAACTATAGAAAGATGGCGACGAAAGTCACGGTAATTTGAACAAGCTGACCTTTGTCAACTGAAGGTCAAGGTGAAGGTCATTTTACTGAAATTAAAAAAAAAAACTAATTGTAAAAATCATGAAAATTGATGGAGTTATAAGTGATTGAAAAAAAAAGCCTATTTTTCATGGATCATTCCAGGTCAGTGATCCAGATCAGTACCAAAAGTCATAGTGATGTAATTCAGCCCAGAGCTATTCTTCATGTGAAATTTCATGATGACTGGTTGAAAACTGAGGGAGAAATAGCATCCTAAAAACATTTCCTGCTGGCGCAAATTAACAAGAAGAACTTTGATTGAGGGACGGAGGAAACGTACACACTCCATTACACCGTGATGGTGTCACGCAGCGAGCGGAAACACAAAATGTGCTTTATTAAAGTAAAGGTGTTATGACACGGTCATCATCATTCATTAACAGTTCATAAGTAGAAACATGAAAACGACTTTATTTTAGAGTCAGAGGCAACATACGCAAGTCTGTTATTGTGGTGTC